>NW_007726408.1:285292-295770 GCF_000696425.1 Galeopterus variegatus | reverse complement strand
CACGAAAAAAAAAAAAAAAAAAAAAAAAAAAAAAAGAAAGTAAATATGTATTTTAATGTCATTAAAATATCCATCACTACTCAAATGTATTGATTTACATATTCACATAATTAAAGGTAATTTAAGTACTGTGGATGAGAAGCCAGCTAATGTTTCATTTAACTTTTAGGTAACTTTTTTAATATCCTGGTATTAAACGACATACATGAGTTTGTGGTGAAGGCCGTGCAGCAATATTCACAGAATGCAGCATTACAAATCTCAGCACTCAGCTGTTTAGCGCTCCTCAGTAAGTATCTTTACTAAAAAGGAGTTCTTATGGGTGCATTTGATATTTAATATTAACATTATAGCAAGAGAATCATATGTAGGGAAGGAAACATTAAATGCCTTGTCTGTCCAAATGTAAATTATTTTGCAGCACTTGCAAAGGATACTGTCAAGGGATCTAACAGTTGTGACAGGTGTGCATATCCAAGTTCATACAAGGTTTTGCTTTACATCCTCGGTTTAGCTTTGTCATTAAACAACTAATAGTTTCAAATAATCTTCCTCTAATCTATTATGTGCTTTTGGTACCATCTTCCTCATTGTATCATTTACTTATATGGGATGGCAGTAATATGAATTGTGTTATATGTTAAATATTGCTTTATAATTAACCAAGGTTGCTACTAAAGAACACCTCACTCTATTGATAACATTTCAAAATGTGAACTTAGAGTTGGTCATTCAAACTTTAAGTATATTTTATGCATATATTTATATTTTAATTTTTTCAAGCTGAGACCATATTTTTAAATCAAGACTTAGAGGAAAAGAATGAGAATAAGGAGAATGAGGATGAGGAGGAAGAAGATAAGTTGTTTTGGCTGGAAGCTTGTTACAAAGCATTAACTTGGCATAGAAAGAACAAGCATGTGCAGGTTAGACTCACAAATATTATAATTATTCAAAATTATGTTTTTCAATGATTTATATTGTGACAGGTTTTTTTTTTTTCCTTCCCTAATCTAGGAGGCCGCGTGCTGGGCATTAAATAATCTCCTTATGTACCAAAACAGTTTACACAAGAAGATTGGAGATGAAGATGGCCAGTCAGTAGTTTTGAATTTTATATGATAGAACATTTTAGTTGTGTTTTTAATCTATGCACATAACATAAGCATTACTTTTACATTTGTGTTTTTAGTGTTACTACAAAGTAGTAGTGGGTTTATAGTATTTTGATCTTATTGACTTCAATAGTTAGGAAGGGTGGCATGTTTGAGAGTTATTATTGAGATATTTGGAATCAAGAGTCATTCAATATTTATGAATCATGAGAATCTTTCAATTTTCTGGCTGATCATTTAAAAATGCCATATGTGTATTTTTTAAATCCAAGTAATTTCCTTTCTGGTGATATTGTTAGATGACAGTGGCATTTTTAAATAAAAAATTGAAATATTATTATTATATTTTAAGTTGGAAGATAACACTGTATGTTTTTATCATGGACCTCTCACCACAGAAGTAATAAGTATATGTGAGGTAATGTATTCGTTAAAAATGCCATATTAATTCATCTCAGGTGATAGAAATTGCAGAGCCATCTGTGACTAGCCAGCATCTTGTCAATATCAGGAATTAGGTTTGATTAGAAAGCTTCCTATAGTGAGTTTTGACCTGAGGTGGCATTGTTGACCTGTCTTCTCTTGAGAGGGTTATTTGAAGCTGTCATCTCTTGAAACTTTCAATGGGAATGCGATTCAAACAACATAAGACCAGCGCTGTCTTCCCAAGATAGGCACTGTAACCAGGAGTTTTGTGTATATCAGATTTGTTTCACATCCATGAGCCTTTGTGTTCTATGGCAACTGCTTATACTTCTACTGTTTGCTCTGGGTATCCTTTGGGATTTAAAATTTGAATGACTTGCTTTGGAAACCTAAATAGTAATATTCTACATCTCAAATCCTGAATACTCTATTTGCATAAATGATCCACTCCCAATAAGAAGGGAATTAATGACACAGAAGCTATTTAATTATACATTTTCATTCTGAAAAGAAACAATAATTCTTTTGAAAACTACGTTAAAACAGAATCCTAATAATTCCACGTTGAGCAATCTTTTTAAGTGATTAGGATAAGGCAGATTCAGTTTGCAGCTTAACAATTTTAGTTCGTAGCACACCTGTTCTTCAATATCCATAGGAGATCTTTAAAAGAAGTATATTATTAAAAGAAAATGTATTTATGGGGCCGGCCTGGTGGCGCACTGCTATAGTGCGCCGCTTGGGAAGTGTGGCGGTGCTCCCGCCGAGGGTTCGGATCCCACATACAGACCGGTTCCCGCTCACTGGCTGAGTGAGGCGCGGGAGCAACACCAAGGGTTGCGATCCCGTTGCTGGTCCTGGTCCGGTGTGGAGGCGACACTGAGGGTTGCGATCCGTTGCCGGACACAGAAAAAGACCAAAAAAAAAAAAGAAAATGTATTTATGTTCTACATCTTTAAAACCCACTGCTTCTTTACAATTTTTTATTTTTCCTTTCTTGTTTCCGTTATCTTTTGTATTTATGTTCTACATCTTTAAAACCCACTGCTTCTTTACAATTTTTTATTTTTCCTTTCTTGTTTCCGTTATCTTTTCCACACTTTTTCCTCTTAACACCTCCTTATGTATCTGCTGAGCCTTTATTCCTCTCTTATCAGCTTTTGAAGAAACAGAGAAATGCTGATTTATTAGTATTTAATAAATTAGAGTATAACTTTTAAATATAAAACTGTTTAACTAATTCACTCTTTTAAGTGGAGGTGGCATAAAATATTGTTTTTATGTGCCTTTATTTGTTAGAAATATTAGGTAATGGTAAGTAAAAATCTGAGCTAATTATTAAAAAGATGACTATGACTACTGTGTTGAATTTTTAAAAGGTTCCCAGCTCACAGGGAGGTGATTCTGTCCATGCTGATGCATTCTTCATCAAAAGAAGTCTTCCAGGCATCTGCAAATGCCTTGTCAACTCTCTTAGAACAAAATGGTAAGGGGCATACCATATTTTTTAACAAAGGGTAACACATTTTGTGGTACTTTTTATTATAAAAATTATGTGAAAAATTTAAATATGTATATATATTTATCTGACATTTGGATATACAATTATTGATATATAGATAAAAAAGAATAAAGTAAGCATTTTGATGTATAATCTTCTGGACTTATATGTATGTACTTGCTTATGACATATACAATATATTTTATATTTTTTGCAGAAATGGGATTATATTATACTCTTTTATAACCAAATTTATATTTTTTCTTTCTCATGTTGATAGATGGATATTCTCATGCTGTCACTTTTAATAGTTGTGTAGCTTGCTAATGTATGCTATATCCTAATTTATGAACCAATTTCTTGTTGATGGACTTTTAGATTGTATCCAGTGGGATGTTTTTGGTCCCTATAACAACCACCAAATGGTCACTCCTTCCTCCCCCATTTTCTTTTATACACTGTTATTTTCTTAGGAAAACGATAGAAATGCAGCTAAGTGACAAGATATTCACTATTTAAAAATCTGAAAAAATATTCATTATAGATCTTTTACTATAATTTTTCTTAAAAATGGTTCTTTACATGTAATTCTTGTATGTCTTGTAGCTTTGTGTAATTAAGGAGAGAAAAATGGCTCATATACAAGAGTACTTCAAAAAGTTTGTGGAAAAATAGAATCGAAAGATAATACAAATCTTTCCATGAGTTTTTTGAAGTACCCTATATCTTTGGAAGAACTTGTGACGTTGAAGGTTGTGGCTCAGTCTGCTCAGATTCCTGCCCCTATAGACAGGAAATAGTGCCAGAAAACCTTGGGAGAAAACCCATTATAAAGGCATTGGGACTTGGCAGCTCTTGCAGGATTTTTAAGAAAAATAAAGAAAAACACTGAATGTCTGAGACAGAAACTAGTGTAAGCATCAGCTTTAGTAGAGAACCTGATCAGAGTGAAAGAAATAAAGAAACCACATCACGCATGTTTCTTTATACTATAATTTAAGTCAAATCAAGAGGAAAATCATCTCTTCTTCCTTTTCCTTATTTCTCATCCCATCCCTCTGATGGCACTTGAATAGAAGGTTTGGAGTGTCAAGGGCACTGAGAGACAGACAGGAGATGCTCTCGGGGATAATGAATTGGAGTAGGAGGGGTATAAAGGGCATTGCTATCTTTGAATCTCTGTATTCTACTGTGCAGTTAAAGAGGCCTGGCTGGGAATTTCGATGTCTGAACTTTTTGCTACTTCTGTGTGGACATCTTAGAGAGGAGGCAAACTTTTACTATGTATGAACAATTTTGTGTTGGTGCCATTAGTAATCACCTGGAGATCTCCTTTGATAAGCAAACAAAGCAACCAGGCTTTTTGAGAATTGGACTGCTTCTTCTTATGATGCCTGAGGATTAGTTACATTCAGAGTCAACCTTGATGTCTCTGTGGAGAATCAGTTAGGGTTAGGGTTAGGGTTAGGGTTAGGGTCTAATTCCCTACTTTGTTCCTGGCCACCTGTTAGGTAAACTGTCCTCAGTTCCCTATGTATTGTCCTTGGAGTTTTGCCTTAGTAGAGTATTAAGAACTTGAGCAGCGGCTTCACCAACGTCCTTGGGCAACTTCTCACTGAAAAACACTTGGGAACATTGGGTGTGCAGGGCTGGATATGTTTTTAAGAGAAATTCTGGATTGGCAGTCAGAAGAACTGGGTTCTTGGAACCATGGAAGTCCAAGACTTGAACATTTTGTGTGACAATGTCCTTGTTTAGTTAGTTAATTGAGTTAATATTTATCTAGTTCACACTATGTGCTAGACAATCTGCTAGGCACTTGGGATGTATCAGTTGAATAGAAATTCCAGGCTAATGGAGTTTAAATTCTAGTGGGGAACACAGATAAGATGACTAACTAAAATATGTGATATGTGATGTAGCGAAGAAAAGAAAATAAAACAAGGAAGAAGGATATGATACATTAGGAGTCAGAAGAAAAGAAATTGTGAATAGGCAGCCAGGAAAAAAGGTGACTAAAGAGCTGTAGGAAGTTGTGTATTGTTATTTGCATTTTAAAGCAGAAAATTTTCTGCTAACATGGAGTGGATGAGGTTAAGAATATTATGTAGATAGCTGGTAAATGAGATAACATGTATAAAGTGTTCTATAAACTCTGAAGTGACTTTACGATGAAGTTTTTTTTCCTAGATCTAGTGTTTGTGATTTTTGAATCACACATTGTGTTACTATCTAAGACAATGGTTCTTAAAGTGTGGTCCCTGGACCAGCAGCATTGCCTGGGGATTTGTTAAAAAATGTAAGTATGAGGGCCCCATACAGACCTACTGAATCACAAACTGGAGTTGGGACCCAGCAGTCTGTGTTTTAACAAGCCCTCCAGGTGATTCTGATGCACGTTAATGTTTGAGTACGGCTAGTCTAGAGTACCTTCTGTCTCCTTTGTCAGAATCCAGCCACTTTGGGAGGGGTTATCATAATTTCTCACACAATCAAGCAGAATAACCATCTCCTAATTGTATCTTGATGAGTGATATTCTGGATGTTTTTAAAAGGTATGAGTTTTTCAGGTTTTGGCAGTATTTTTGAATGTGTCTATCACTTCTATTTATTTCTGTGTTTTGTCCTATCTTTTCTTCTTGAGATTGACAACTCATTTTAAAAAACAGTACTTAAGTTGAAACTTTTTGTTTTCTCTTACTTTCAAAGTGTTAAATTACATTGTATAATGTTGGAATTGATATTTATATAGAAGCTTCAAGCCAATTGACATTTATATGGAAACTTCAAGGCAACAGATTTGATTTAGTGAAGGAATTTATTATAGAGGAAAATTATTCTGTAATCCTATTGCTTTAATATGGTTACTTTTCTATATATAATGCAAAATAAGTTGTAAAGCATATCCCTGTGTTTCCTAGGTTTTGGCATTACTTTGTGAAAAAGAATGTAATTATTTATGCTCTATATCAGCACTTTTCATCCCTTTGCATATGATGGCATACATACAAATGATAATGTTTGTCTAGTCCAGTGGGGAAAAAGGGCAAAATAGCTCAAGGCTGAAAGCAACCCAGCCTGGTTCCAGCCTCTTTGCCTCCCAACCCTGAAGAGCTGAGGGGATGGTCAATAACTCCACACACTTGTAACTTACTTCCAGCTCACTAGTGTCTAGCATGCTTAGCTAATCCCGCTCTATATAAATGCAGTTATTTTGTGAAACTGTTTTAAGTATTAGAACTAAATGTAACTTTCATTCTTATTTTAAAGAGCACTATCTAAACACATTTTTTCCTGCAAAAACACTTCTTTCACATGAGCTGGGATATGGTGATTACATTGGAACCAATCTACTCTGAATAAAATTATTAAAACAAAAACTTCAACAAAGGGTTAATAAATGTGAAAAAACTGACAATGGTATACATTTTAAAGAAATAAATAAACAATTATCATTAAGTTGTCAATGAAATATAAATTATATATGTTCTTATATATGCTTTTCTATGAGTTTGGACTGTCAATATTCTACATCTTACTACAAAATTATGAAAATTTGTTTCCATTTGTTCAAGTAACTTTAAAAAAAATCTTGTAGTTAATTTCAGAAAAATCCTGTTGTCAAAGGGAATATACCTCAATGTTTTGGAGTTAATGCAGAAGCAAATACATTCTCCTGAAGTGGCTGAAAGTGGCTGTAAAATGCTAAATCACCTTTTTGAAGGAAGGTAATATAGATTTATGAACTTATGCAGAATATATCACTATGGTCCAGGTAGAATATAAATATTTCAAGCATATTTCTAAGGAGAAAAAGAAAAACAAGGCATTTGAAGGTTAAAACGTTTTGCAATGTAATCTCATATCACTGATATCATATACTTATTTTTTCTGAACATTGAAAGGAACAGCAGAGATTGTTGAAATATGTTAAAAGTTTGCTTTAGTGCTTGGTGCATGGTGTTGACTACATTTTTAAAAATGGTAATTATATAGCACATAGCATACAACAGTTTTTGAAATTATTGTGTAAGTGCGAAAGGTATAAAAGATAAAATCAAGATATAGATTCTAGTTGTTGCTTTTCCACAATGACTATATTATTTATTATTATTCTTTCATTTGAATTAATGTCTTCTCTTACTGTTCTCATTCCTTAGCAGCAGAAGGATTTAGTCACATCTAGTTAAAATGCAGAGATGCTAAGATTACGTAGATGGTTAGTACAACAACGGAGACCAGATCCTCTTACCTGGGGGGGTTGGTGGTGGCAGGGGCTGGACGGGTAGGCAGGAGCAGAATTGCTGGCTTCAGCAACCTGTTAGGTGAAAGCTAAAACTAAGTTACATGCAGAAGTTGCCCACTGCAGGGTATGCTTAGCATACTTTTTTTTTTTTTGCATTTTTTTGAGTCAGAAAATGTGAGGTAACTTTGTCATTGTCTGAGTAAATTTCAAGCAGTAAAAACTGATCTTGTTCCCTGTCTTTGCCTCTGATTTGAGCCAACTATTTGATCTCTAATGTTCAGGTTCCTCACTGGTAAAGAGGGATAATAATAAAAAACTTTGAAAATTGTAAGTTTATAATATAAAGATTAAATAAATTAATTTTGTAAAGGGATTAGGACAATGACTGGTGTGTTTTAAGCACTCAATAAATCATAGCCATTATTATACTGTTATTAAATGTGAATAAATGAAGTGCATACAACATGATAAACTGTATGTAGCACATCTATAGATTTATAAGGAATGGGGCTACACTGTTTTTAGCATCAGCCCAGCTAGTCCATTTATTATTACACACGAGGGTGCTCCAAAAAGTTCATGGAGTCATTTTATCTTTTAATTTTATCTTTCCACAAACTTTTTGAAGTACCCTCATATATTATATCTCTAAGTCATATTTCTCTTATTTAGATGTTGCTCTTGAACACTTAAATGAAAAGTTGATTTTAGATGTCAATTTTTATGGTGCTGGAAGTATGTGAACAAATACTTCACAAATGAGGCAAAAACACAGTGGAATAAACTACAGTGTAGGATTTTTTAGATTGTGGGCAAGCCATTTAATTTTCCTGGCTGTTTCCACATATGTAAGATGTATACAGTTCCAATCCTGGGGATTCAGAGTTAACGATGACAATATGCCTGTCCCTGAAACACTCCCTGTCTAGTTGGGGAAACTGATAGGTAAAGAACAATCACAATACAGTGTGATAATACAATGGCAGTGGTGTGAAAAATACAGAGTGGTAAGAGCAGAGTGAATTCAGCTGAGGTTGCCAAGGGAGGTCAGGCTCAAAAGAAGGGATGTGTTTAAGGTGGAAAAAGGGGAATATATCTGGATAACTATAGAACTGTGCAAAGTGTAGACAAGGTTCTGTTATGTACAGGTTTCATTTAACACGGCACTGTGCAAAGCAAGGACTGCCGGTGTTCAAGTTCATAGTACCCACTGAAATCTAGTCAAGGAACATTTGCTCATATGTAATGGAAATAATTTCTTAAATATCTTAAAGAAACCAGGACTTTGATGCAAAGTAAAACTAAAAAATAATATCATATAAGAAGTCCAGCGATGCTAATCTAGAAGAGGCAGGTTGGAATAATGGAAAGAACTCTTGTCTTTGGGTCAGATAAGTATGGGTACCAGCCTTGGCTCTGTCACTTTTTAGTGATAGGACCTTGACGTTTAACCTCCATCTGCCTAAGTTCTTTATCTGAAAAATGGGGATAATAGCATCTGTAGGATTCTTGCCAATGACCCATACGTAGATCAGAAGGAAGTTGATAGTTTGATGAAACTAAATAAAAGAATTTCCAGATCACTGTGAATTCTACGTTTTGAGGTCAAAGCTTAAAACAACAGTTAAAATGATGTATTATCTTATTACTGAATTGAAATGTATTTTCATATAGCCATTCCTGATAAAATATATTGGTTCTGTTTTCCTGCACTTGTTTCAATTTGGTGTTTGTACAATTGAATCAGATTATACTTTTAATAACATGTCAATTATATATCTCTAGTAACACTTCCCTGGATACAATGGCAGCAGTGGTCCCCAAAATAATAACAGTTATGAAAAGTCACGACACATCATTATCAGTGCAGCTGGAGGCACTTCGAGCTATTTTACATTTTTTGGTATTAGGTAAGTTACACAATTAATTGTGGGAAGAGTTAGCAATTTAAATGGATTCTCAACTTTTCATGACATATCAACTTTCTAGGCAAAAATTAAAAGACTAGTTTCTGCCAACCAAATGTAAATCTTTTGCTAAACCTAAAATAAAAATAGAGCATAAATAATGGTGCAGAAGAGTCCTTAGGTTAATTTACAAGAAAACTTAAGAAAATCCAACAATTTATACAAGTAATAACTCCAATATAAGTTATGGAGCTTTTATATCTAAAGAGGGTGTTCATCTCTCATAATTCTTTTTATTTTTGTTGCCATCACCTGTGTTCAAACTTTTTTTTTCTTGTCTGTACTATAATACTGGCTAACTAATTTTTATACCTTTTGCTTCATTTCATTCTTCTTTTACTCTGTGATCGGATTAATCTTTTCCAGTAAAACCATGTGGCTCTTACTCATTAATCTCAATGGCTTCCACCTTCCATCACCCCTTTACCTTCTACTTACATCTGTTGTGACCTTATTTGTCCTCCAAAGCTCATTTAAAACACCAGCTACTCCATTCATTCAACACGTATTTATTAAGCAGCCCTTATATTCTAAACACTGTGGTGCTGTTAAAGTTTGAAAGATGAATGAAAAAAAGCATGCCTACACTATTATATGAGCTTAGAGGTAGATGGACATGTAAATAGTTGATTACTGGATGGTGTAAGAGAAGCTATTAAAGATACAGGTATAAAAGGCTATGAGAATGCAAGGGTACTTCAAAAAGTTTGTGGAAAAATAGAAGTAAAACATAATACAAATCTTTTCCATGAACTTTTTGAAGTCTTGTACTGATGGAGGTGAACATAATTTATTCAAAGGAATAGGTCAGGAATTGTAATATTTGAGGTTGAAGGGTGAATAGAGCTGGCCTGGTAGAAAGCCCGGGAAGGACATCTCGAGCAGAAAAAGGAAGTGCATGTGGTGTGGGGTGCTGAAGCATAGAGACTGTGGGCGCAGGAGTGCTTCGGGATGAATGAGGGAGGGCAGGTGGAGGTCTGCAAGTGCAGGGCCTTGGATGCAATGCAGAGCAATTTGTGCGTTTTTAACAGAAGTCATTCCAAATGTATTAAATGTGTTTAAAAGTTGTAGTATCCCAACCAAATTTGCAATTTATGACAATGGCACTGTGATGCAGAGGATGATTGTCAAGAAGAGAGACTGGGGCCGGCCCGGTGGCGCACTGGAGAGTGCGCCGCTTGGGAGTGTGGCGGCGCTCCCGCTGAGGGTTCGGATCCCATGTG
>NW_007726408.1:197309-285130 GCF_000696425.1 Galeopterus variegatus | reverse complement strand
CCGGTAAAAAAAAAAAAAAAAAAAAAAAAAAAAAAAAAAAAAAAAAAAAAAAAAGAGGAGAGACTGGATACAGGGAGATTGGGTTGGAGGTCAAGTCAGGTGAGATATCTTGAAAGGGACAGTGGAAACAGGAGAGGATAGCTTTAAGAGATGCTTAGGACATCTATTTGACATTACCTTGTGACTACTAAATATGAGGGATAATACTTTTTTGTTCTGTAAAATTCCCAATTCCTTTGAAGCCTAGTTTTTCTGTCTAAAATGAAATCTTCGTAAATCTATCATTTTCTGTACATATATAGGTGGTATTTTATGTTTCTGAGTTTGAGTATACTCAGTATAAGAGTAGTTTTCTCAAGGAAAGAGCTTTCTTGTCATTTTTTTTAACACCCTGGTACCTAGAACAAAAGTAGGTCTATTCAATCAATATTTCCTGAATTGAATCATGGTGTCCCATTTATAGTTTTTAGTTAACTTTTAAGACATAATTTAACAGACATAATTTTGCTTGAAAATACTATTGCAAGTTTTTTTTGAATTTTATCTGTAGGTTGTAATAATAAAACAACAACTAAAAAACCCTTTTGATTATTCTTAAAGGTGTCAGTCTTATTCTTTGAGGGTGGATTTGAGTTTTAAAGATAACCAAAAGACATTCAGAACCAAATATATTAGTTAATAAAATAATACTTTTTAGTCCAAAAACAAGTCTTGAATATAGTATTTCTTTTCTTTTATTGTTCTTAAATCGACCCTGAAGCAACATTGTTAGTCGATAGTCATTTAGATATATTACAGGTACCCTTGAAAGTAGTTACTTTAGGGATATGCTTTAGGTATGGAAATCCATACTAATAGACACATTTTATAAACACATCAGTATCTCTATTAGGTAAAGTCTTAACCATCTATTCTACTCCATGCTGCCATGCCATACTACCAAACCACACACACCACACTACACCACACCATACTGTACCATACTGCACCATGCTGTGCTGTACTGTATCATTCTATACATCGAGTAACTATGGTATCAGTATCTTAGTAGTTTTGAGGTTGAATATGATTCTAGTTTAAACATTAAATTGAGGTCCTTACAAGATAAATAGATGTATATGTACTCATTTATCAACCAGATCATATTTAGATTTCCTTAGTAGCAAAGACATGCATTACAGCAGATTTGTATAATTTAGTATCCAATTAAGGACAATATATTGCATCAAGTTATGTCTCAAGTTTCTTTCAATATAGTACTGTCCACTTCCTCTTCTTTTTTTATAACAACTTATTGAAGAGATTGAGCCAATTGTTTTAATAAAATAATAACAAAGACCCAGTTATTTTGATAAAATATCATTTGACCTGTTCTTTCTTGACTTGGTTCTAGAGGAAATAATGCAAAGTTCTTTAAGAGGGGACATAATTGGGAAGTGTATAGAAGAGAGTAATTAGGAATATAAAACTACATTGGTAAGAGCAGTTAGAGGAACGGAGATGACTTAATCTGGAGAAGAGATGACTCGGGGGATATGAAAACTCTATTAAAATCTACTTATTTATAACTAATAACAATAATCATACTGAACAATATGGAAGAATTAAAAAGTATCAGGCATTATTTGAAGTGCTTTATGCATATTATCTCTTTTAATTCTCACAGCAACCCATAAGGCAGATATTCCTTTTTTTTCTTCTTGACATTCTACAGGTGATGAAACTGAGGCATAGAGATGTAGAGATTTTTAAGGCTACACCTTGTATAATGCAGCCAGATTTTCTACCTATGCAGCCTGATTCCCGAGTAGGCATTTTAAAATACATGTTTGTACAACAAACGTATATTGAACAACTGCACTTGGAACCCTTTAGGTCTGGAGATGATTTGGGAACCATATTCATAATAATTTTACTTACATATTATATTGTATAACCAATTTTTTTGACTCCCAGTTTTTTCAATGGTTTTGGGATAGTTCAGCTACAATGTAGCTTAATAAGCACTATGTTTTCTTTAAATAACTTAATACTATTCTATAGTCTTTAGAGGACTTATAATAAAATGGCATGCTGTCTGCCATTGTAATACTGAAACTCAAATCTTTTTTCCCATTATTATTCCAGCAGCTCTTTTATGCCTACATTTCATATCTGACCTTTTTATATTGTAGTCCAAATAACTTTAAGCTTTTCTCAAGTTGCCCATTGTTGCACAAAAATCTTCTAGCATCTTAAAGCACAGCCTACTCATATACAAAAGAGATTGTTTGCTGCAGAAAATTCCTTCACCACAGTAACTGATTGCTACTTTAAATTCAATGAACATCCATACATATGTATTTATTTTATATTCAATGATGAGCTATTTTTATAAAGTCCTTAAGCTAGGGGTTATTTCTTTGATAAGGAATGCTACTAGAAAAAAATACATGTGTATTGTGGGGTTAACTATGATAGTGTCTAACAAGTGACAGTCTGTTTAGCTTAAATGTTGGTAAGAAAAAGGATTTATTTATTTATTTTTGTTTTTAGGCATGCCAGAAGAATCCAGGGAGGATGCTGAATTTCAACGCAAGCTAAATATGGCTAAAAAACAATGTTTCAGGAATGATATTCACAAATTGGTCCTAGTGGCTTTGAACAGGGTATGTTGAACATACCCTGCCTTTTAGCTTTTATATTGTTAACTAGAATATTACATTTGGGAAACTAGACTTTTTTTTTTAAGTGTAAGTTTTCCATTGTTTGTTTACTGTGATAGTAGGAAGTCATGTGGCTAGAGATATAAGATGACTATGGGTGTATTGGGAGTGAAGCTAAGTGTACTGTCAATTGTAGACTTAGGCAAGGTTCTTTTTGATTGCCAGCAATATAAATACACTGGAGTTTGCACAATCAGAGAGAGAACCAAAGAGTTAGGTGTGCAGGTAAGCCTTCTGAGCGATGTCAGGAGTTATGGCTGCTGTTTCTGTCTTTCTTCTTTGGCTGCTTGTCTTTCTTTCCTGGTCACTGGTAGAAAGTTCAGCCAACAAAGACATACTAGGTACAACATTAAAGTCTTCTTTGATGTTTCCCTGTGCTCGTTTTCATTGCTGTCCCTAGAGATAACCTCTGAAATGGTTTTATATGCATTGTTTTTTCCCATTTTTTAGGCATTTACATATCTATGTACATTTGCAAAATACATTCTAAACCATCAATAAATCATACTAAGTCTGTAAAAAGGAGAAGGGAATCACATTTATATCATGCAATGCAAAAGGTATTGGTGGAATTGAGATGGTGTGGAAGTTTAACATAAGATGAATTGGTTTTTTATCAAAATATATAAAAGTAAAGATGTAAAGAATGATTAGGGCTAATGTTTATATGAAAGGAAGAGAGTATTCAGAGTAATTAATGGAAATGATTCCTTGTGATTTGGTATACTTTGATAAATGTCATGAATTAATTACAGTGGCCTCCAGAGAGATCTCCTTTAAAAATTCAATTTAAACTGAACTTTATTGTATAATTGTCTATGATATGTTTGAATGTTTTGAACTTAAATCTTAATATGATTCTCGAGTATACCAAGACTATATAGTATAATGGGTTAAATTTAATTCCAGAAATATTTGTTGAAAATAAGTATGTGGAAGGAAGTGGTTAGGCCTTGGGAAGACCAAAATGAATATGTTTCATAACCTTCGGTACAGATTTCATAATCTTATGAGGGGAATAATAACCATGCATAAACCAGTTGTTCTAGATTAGCACTGATGGGCCATACTAGTTTTGTGAACATATTCTAGGAACATAGAGGAAGAAGCAGTCATTTTTATTCATGGTAAGTGTTGGTGAGAAGAAAGAGGTACAAGGAAAGCCTTATAGATAATGGTGATTTCAGTTAGCTGACCTTTTCTAAGGTTATTGGGTATGAGTGTGATACATTGAAGAAGATGGAAGTCAAGAAAGCCAGTAGGTGCTGTAATGTGGAGAAAACCACTCAGCTCCTGGGTTGCACTATCTTTTGCTACATCACAGGAGAAGCGGTTGAGAACTACTTTCTTTCTCCCCCTGCCAACCCCTGAGTAATGACACACAGCATCTCATGAAATAGTGACTATCAATTTGGGGTGGGGACTTAAGGTCATGGGGGAATAGAAGTGACATCATTTTATTTCAGAAAGTTCCCCAGTGTAATTCTCCTAATCCTTCACCATAGTTAAGAAAAAATGATCTAAAAGATGAGAGTAAGTGATTTCTTTAGCTCTGAATTTCTGATTGCATGTCTCACTCTGAAAAAAAGGCTACAAAGCATCAGAGGTTTTAGGTGCAAATATTGCAGACACAATGAAATGAATTACCACTAATAATAAGTCTAAACTTGGAAAGTAGAATTCCATGAAGGTAGAACTTGAGATTCAACTCTAATTTACAAAGCAGAGACTAAGAAAAGTATTTACTAAAGCAAATCCATGTGTGAATATATACAATTCTAAAAAAAATTCAAGCTGAAGTTAAAATCTGTGTCTGGCACATTGTTTTTTCCATATAAATGATCTTTTTAGCTTTTCTACAGATGAAAACTTTCATTCACCAGTTCCCAAGAGATCTATTTGTCTAGTATTGTTTCTGGAGAACAAAGTAGAAAATAAGCTCCTCCACATTTTGGCTGCATCTGTGTTTTGTATGCGGTGACACTGCTGTTCACTTCAGTCAGGGAACCCGGTAGAGTAAAACCAATCTTCTGATGAACACAGTTCAGAGAACCTGTGGGCTTCACAATATCCTCGAAGCATAATTTACCCTGCTTAAATATTGAAGATATTTATTTTAGTTGTAAACAATATGTAGTCAAACAAAGAGCTCCTTTGCAAAAGGAATAACAGCAAACAAAATTAAATTACATACGAGTAAAGTTATAAAAGGATTACAGGACATCTGTACAGAACACTATGAAAGTTAACTTGAGGTTCAAAAGAAGAGTTGAGCATATGAAAAGATACACCTTTTTTGATGAAAAGACTAATGTTTTAAAAATAAATATTAATCTAAATGAATCCTTACTAAAAATAACAATAGTATTGTCTGGAACTAAGTAAGCTAGTGTAAAATTTTAATGAAAAATTAGTATGTATGAATAACCAGGAGTATTTTGGAAAAAATAGGGATAATTCATATGGCCTAACTCCAACAGATAATCAAAGGTATTATAAAGCTTCAGTGATTAAAATGGTGTGATTCTGGCACTGGAGGAGATAGATGAATGCCACATAATGGTGGCTCAGGAAATGACTGAAATGAAAATGTGCAATGATATGACAGTCCCTGGCCACTGGGGGAAAAATAGATTACTCAATAACTTGTGTTGGAACAACTAACTCTCCAGCCGTTTGGGGAAAGCAAAGGAAGTTGAATATTTATCTTACTCTTTTTGCCAAAAAACATTACAGATGGATGGTAATTTAAAGGTAAAAAATGAAGTTGGCATATGGCATATAAGAAAAAGGTTCTCAACTATAATCACTATCAATGTAAATTAAAAAAGAAAAACCTTGTTGGAGGGAAATTTGGTAATATCTACCAAAATTAAAATGGACATGTTTTCTGATCAGCAATCTGACTCTAAAAATTTATCATACAGAAGTACTTGCACATGTACACAAATTTTTTAGACAAAAATGTTCATTGTGGCACTAGCTATAATAAGAAAAATGTGGCAACAAACTAAATGCTTACGTAGTAATCGTTCCAAATATCTTGAGAGCTCTATCTTCTGGTGATGCTGGAATACTATTTTGTAGTTAGGTTGGAGCATGTGACTAGTTTTGCCCAAGGAGTTGTAAATGGAGGTTATGTTTGTCATATCTGCACCAAACGTTTTAACAGCTGTTGTGGCATCTTCCAGACACTCTCTCAGGCACTACGCCCTGCAGTGTTTGAGACAGTGGTTGCTTTATCAGCAGAGGTCCTTGAAGGACTGTGTTGAGCAGTGGCCTCTCCTGACCTACAAAATACATGAATCATGAGCAAGAATTGGACCTATTAGCTTTTCAGCCTATTTCATAATTTTGGGATTGTTACTGAAGCTTAATTTAATCTGTCCTGGCAATATAATGCCATCAATACAGACAAATCAAATCAATTATACTGCTTCCAAATTATGTAATTCTATGTAGCAATTAAAAAACAATGACGTGATACTCTTCATGTACTGCTATGGAAAAACCTCCAATTTTCCATGAATTTGAATGTATCTTCCAGGTATCCATTTTTTTTTCTTCATGTATGGTAATGTATGCACACTTTTCCATGAAAGTATATTTCCACTTCCTTAACTCTTCTCTCTCCCCACTACCATCCAGTTGTAGAGAATTATAGTGTTTGCTTTTATAGCTTTGACTATACAAAATTTTGTAATAGCTAAGTTGGTGGGTCCTGTCCTACAGACTGTGCACCCTAGACAACTTCCTTAATGTCTCAGTTTCATTATGTATAAAATGGAGATAATAAATGGTTTTTCACTTAGCGTTATTATGAAGATTTTATAAGATAATTAATGTAGAAGTGTAAGTACAATGCCTAGCACATAATATGCACAGAATACATGTTAATGTTATTACTACTGTATTTAAAAGTATATTTTGACCCTTGGCTATAAAAGATGAGATAATCATAGTATTTACACTTCAACCATCTCTACCTGTTTTCCCACTGATTTTTGTTAAATAAATTGATTCCACATTAACAGAGTATATAACATTTACATTCAGCTCTATACCCATTCCTAAATTTGCTTTCCTCTTATTCCTACAGTTATTTAAAGTTAATCTCAAGTCCTTTCATTATAGTTTTTCCATTCATCTTGTTGTCTGAATTTCTTTTAAAAAGTTTTATTCCCTGAATATTTTAATGTTTATAATGTTTTTTATTAATGTTGTTGTTGCCTTTATATTTGGACTCTTGAAAAAACAGTTTTGTTGGTCTCAAAATAGTGTGGTTTTATTTTCTTTCCAAGACTTTGTAGGCATTTCACTGTGTTCTAGTACTGAGTGTTTTAGTGGAGAAGTCTGAGATCAGCTTAATTTTTCTGGTCAGTTTTAAATGACTTGATATATTTGCCTGACTGCCCAAAAGATTCTTTATTTTGAAATCCTGCCACTTTGTTAGCATATGTCTCAATATTAGTTCTGGGATATGGTATCCTTGTTCTAGCTATACATTCAATCTTTTATTTTTTCCTGGAAAGTTTTCTCGAATTGTATCTTTAAATGTATATTTTTTTCTGTTCCAATATTTTAGCTCTCTTCTTTGGGGGCACCAGTCATTTGATGTTGGGTTTCTTTTGCCTTAATCTTTTAATATTTCAAAGAACAATCTTGAGGCCACTAGTTGTCAGATTGCTATTTACTCGTGTAGAAGCGACATCAATCCATGCATTTATTTTATCTATCAAGAGCAAAGATGGAATTTAAAAGAGGAAAAGGATAAAGGGAGAAAAAAACCCCACAAATTATCTGGGAATAGTTAGATTTTTTTCCCTTCTTTGGCTAGTCTACATAGCTGGCAGCTAGGAAAGAGGCCAGTGGAAACATCTTTCTCTTGAGCTGGCTAGCTCACTCATTAGAGAAATCATTTCAATTACTTTTGGATTCTCTGAAAAAACTTGAAAAGTTTTAGAGCACAAATGATAGGATGTCTCTAACAAATGTTTGTAGATGGTCTTCTGTTGGCACCTCCAAAGTTTCACTTCGAAAATACTTGCTAAGCAGAAACTAGTAAGTTGATTTTAATCCCTATTTGAACAGCAATGTAATGAATCACTACTTTCAAGATGGAGCATTGGGGAAGAGAAGGAAAGCCCATTGTAGTCTTGTAAATACCATAATATTATACATATATGATACATATGTGTATATATTAATTTGTTCAAATTTACTAAACTATTAAAAATCAAATACCCTTATTTTTAATTACCAGTTTATTTAAGCATGAACAAATTCTCTTTGTGTGTAGACAAATCACAGATTTCCTGCTGCAAGTTATTAGTCACCATTGAACTGGACTAAAGGAATTAGAGACTAGGGGAGCTCAAGGAAGAAGGAGCAATAGTTGAGTAGAAACTTGGTAGAGGTACAGATATTGAGGACAGAGATGTGTGCTTTATAAATATCAGTTGATACCATTTTAGCACCAAAAATAAGACAATGATGCATTTTGAGCTTAGGAACAAGAACTGGCTACATAATTTGTGGGGCCTAGTACAAGATGAAAATGCAGGACTTTTTGTTAAAAAATTAGTAAGGATGTGAAGATGGGGACAGCAGAGCATGACACCAAGCGTGGGGCCCTTCTAAGCCGTGTGGGACTGTGCAGGTGCCATGAGAAGCCGGCCTTGCCTGCCAAGCAGGAATGATGGTGCTGTTAGTCAGAAAGTTCAGAATGTCAATCTCCTTTTTTTTTTTTTTAAAGAACCTCTGAGTTTACAAGGTTGGTAGCAAGCAAAGAGAAATGTGGGCTTAGAGCTTAAGAGAATTGAAACATGTGCTTTGAGTTATCTTCTCAAAGGTCTCTTTCTCAGTTTTTTCATTAATAATAGTGTGTCTCCATCATAGAGTTTTTGTGAGAATTAAATGGATTCATCTACTCATATATGAAGTGCTGAAAAGAGTGTCTGGCACATAGCAAGTGTTACGGAGGTCTTGGCATCATTGCTGTTGCTGTTGATGTTATTGTGACTTGAAGCCATATTAGCGTATGGAATGCCATCCGTGAATAGAAGAATTTTAAGAAAAGAACTTTGGACAAAATTTGGAGTTGAAAGAAGAGATTATAAGGGAGATGGGCAAATGAATAGTTTTAAAGTTTGAGAATAATTAGGTGAGTACTGTGTCATAGAAATCAAGGGATGAGAAAGCAGCAATTAAGTTGTTAGTGGACTTTTTTCTTTGAATGGTTTTAATTCAAAGTGGTGAGGACAGAAGTCTGACTATATGAAATTAAGGGGCAGGGAGAATGTGGAGGTAGTGGGTGTAGACTTTTCTATTAATAAGTTTAGAAGTGAAGGAAAAGTGGTGGCTTGATGAAAAGGAAGACTGATTAAGGGGAAACTCTCTCCCAATAATTCTTAAGTTTTTCATCTCCAAGGAGTGTTTAGCTCAGGACCTGACCTGTGGTCATCACCCAGTGTTTATTGCATGGACAGTGAGTTATTGCATTTCATTTTCATAAAAGCCCTGCAGTATTAGGGATATTTTAGAGACAAGGAAGCTGAGACAGAGACCAGACCATCCCTCCGGGTTCACTTTGCACAACTTTGAATTTCTTTATATTCCTTGAATAACCCCTTACTTTCCACTTCTAAGTAAATGTTATCTCATTCATTTGTAATGGTTCTCAAATTCACAGAATTTAACCTATGTAGTTTACCCTAATTTAATGGGCTCCTAAACTGATGTACTATTCAGGGAGTTGGCAAGATGGAAATAGTGACAGGAAAAAAATGCCAAAGGAGGCAAGGGAACAAATGTCTTGGTGAAAGGATAGATGAAATGATGTCCAAGCCAAGCAGTGAGGGGGTGGAGATGGGCACAGGGCAAGAGACTGATGCTTCTGTCCAGTCCCTATAAAAACAGTGTTGAATAAAGGCAGCTGAGAGACAGTGAGGGACTAGACTGGGAAACGGATGAGAGCATAGAAGCGGGGAAGGTTAGAGGGCATAAGGTTTTGGTCAAAGAGGTCACATCAAAGCTTGAGGTCTGGCTTGAAGCTATTGCAGCTCTGTGATGTGCCTGTGGCGGAGGCAATCAGATCTTTGGAGAGGAGATACCCTGAAATAGGTATCAGCAAAACATGACCTGCATGAACGCCAAAATCCAGAGAAGAATAGCACTGTCATTTTTGAAAGGAAAGTTATGAGGTGGGCATTCCCATCATGGTGGAAGTTTGAAGAATGGTGGAAAATCAGAGACGGTCAGTGTAAGTTAGATATATGTTGCAGGTGTCATAAGAGGGGATGTGGGACTGTGATTGTCATATGATTGGAAAGTATGTTGGCTGTTTTCTTCTCAGACAATGAGAAAGGTGGCTTGGAAAAAGAAGTGGATTCTATTAGAATACCTGTAAATGATGTCAAGTCATCTGGAGGAAATTCAGATGAAGAGGTTGCAAGATGTCAGGATTAGGATCTTGGGCTTCTAAAGCAGACACATGTATATTCAAGTCCCAGGCCTGACACTTATTAGCTTGTGCTCTGTTCCCACATCTTTAAAGTTTGGCAAACCTATTCCATGAGGCTGTTGAGAGGAATAAATGAAATAAGACATGTAAAGCACTTGGAGTAAAGACTAAATTATCAATTAATATTTTCTATGGTGAGAGAAGCATTGCATTTTTCTGGTTAGGTGTGTAGGCTTTGGGATCAAACATCCTAGATTTGGTCTCATTTCTGCCGTTTATAGTCTGTGTAACTTTAGGAACAGTTACTCAACCCTTTTAACCCTCAGTGAACTCATCCAATGGGAATGATGTTAGTATGGATATCATGAGATTATTGTGAAAGGAAAATGCATATAAGGTATTTATTTAGCACAATGCCTGGCATAGAACGAGCACTCAATAGATGTTAAAACAATAGCTCTTGTCCTTAATAATGACTAAAAGTAATTAATAATATAGAAGACAGAATCAAAGATACTCATTTGGATTTGGATTACTGATTTACATTTTATCAGTCTATAACTGGCTTTAATTGAGGTAAGTAAACATTAAGGTCTCATTTTAACCGCAAGTATTCTTGAACCCCTTTTGATTTTAGTTTATTGGAAATCCTGGGATTCAGAAGTGTGGATTAAAAGTACTTTCTTCTATAGCACATTTTCCTGATGCATTAGAGATATTATCCCCGGAAGGTGCTATTGACTCAGTGCTTCACACACTGCAGATGTATCCAGATGACCAAGGTTGGTACAATTTGAATCCAGGGTTTAGAATAGATTTTTATAGGCCATTAGCTGTTGATTGGATAACTTAAAATTTTTTCTTCAGTTTTGAGATTTAAAACAATTAATTTTATTTATTTATTTTCTTTTACTCTCCTAGAAATTCAGTGTCTGGGTTTAAGTCTCATAGGATGCTTGATTACAAAGAAGTTATGCATAGAAACTGGACATCTGCTGGCAAAAATTTTGGTTTCCAGCTTACAACGTTTTAAAGATGTTGCCGAAGTACAGACTGAAGTATGTGCATTATCTTGAAGGGAATTTGGGAACTTGTGCAGATTTAGCTTTCAAAGCAGTTTGTATAATTCCCACTTTGCATTAATGGGGTACTGTAGTTAATTGAAAATCATTTATCATTTTGTAGTATTTTAATTATAGATGGTGAAGACAATTGAGTTGATTCTCTAAAGATGCAGCTTTTCATTATTAAATCTGTAAAATCAGCATATTTATTCGCCATTTGTCTTTCCCATAAAAGAGCAGAGAATGTGCTAAAGAAATTCCAGATAGTTCACTTTATTTGCTTAGATTTTAGATAAATAAAAGTTATAATTATTCTGAAGCTTGTTACTTTCTGTGTTTTATTTTGGACTGCTTACCTCTGGTAATTTTGCTTCTTGATTTTTTTTTTTTTTTGCAGTGAAATAATATTTTAAACATTTTTCACCAAGAAAAATTTAAAACATGATATGTAATAACTGCTTTTATAATGAACTCAGGATATTGGCCTAAGGTTCAGGGAAGATTAAAAAATAAATTCTGTTTCAGTTTTTTGTTTTTCTTTTTTAATATTAACAAAAAAGTTTCTGATTTGGTTGTGGTTTCTTAGTAATGGAGTTTGCATCTTTCATAAACCACACTCAGCAAGTATTTTCATAAATGGCAGCATTGACCAGGAATTAAAATATCTAGACTCTAATCTATACAGAAATTAACAATAAATGAGATGATGTGTATAGTTTTTTTTTAAATTATAAAGTGATGAACACAACATTCTTAGATTAAAAACAAAAATGCATTTTATAAGTCTGCTTCTTTTTTTTTTTTTTTTTTTTTTTTTGTCTTTTTTCGTGACCGGCAACGGATCGCAACCCTCAGTGTCGCGCCCGTACCGGGCCGGGACCGGCCACGGGATCGCAACCCTCGGTGTTGCTCCCACACCTCGCTCAGCCAGTGAGCAGCCGGTCTGTATGTGGGATCCGAACCCTCGGCGGGGGCGCCACCGCGCTTCCCAAGCGGCGCACTATTGGCAGTGCGCCACCGGGCCGGCCCTATAAGTCTGCTTCTGATGATGTGCTGCGGGCTAGGCTGATGAAAGCCAAGGCAGAATTGATGAAAAGTAATCCTAGGGAAAGGAAATGATTTTGTGCAGGTATGGAGCTCTCACTCTGCATCAATTCATCTGGGCATAAATTTTAGGATCTCTATAGTAGAGGTTACAAACTATTATTGACCAGTTGGATAAATCAAGTCTGCCAACATATTTTATTTGGCCAGTTCAGTCTTTAAAAGTTTTTAATTTGAATGATATGTGCCTTCCTCACATTTTTATTACCCACTTTGCTGCAGCATTCATTGGAGTTTGCAGGAACTTCTGCTCTAAAGGCTGGTGGACTACATGTCCCTCAGACATGCATAACTAAAACTACTTCTCTTATCAAATGTTAGCGAGTCTTTGAAGAAACTCAGCATCTTAAGAGCTCAAAATAATAATTTTAATATTATTTAGATGATATTTAATATGTTTAATAATATTTAGATGACTTCATTGGCCTATATTAAAGGTAATAAAATATTAAAGAAAGAGTTAAGGTGATTTTTGGTGAATTTATTCAAGCTAAATAATACTAAAGTCAAAAATCCAATCTTTTTTTTAAACATCACATGGGTGGAGAGGCCAGATCACTCATGGGGATGTGCTTGAGGTGGTTCTAAAAAGTAATGGTGTTCTATATAAATAACTTGCTACAAGAATGTAAACTTCAAAGTACCTTCAGAACTTGTCAAATAACCTCAATGTGGTTGAAATCTAGAAGCTTACACTTGTCTCTTTGATGTGAAAATTTCAGAAGATGGCAAAAATTTGTGGACTATGCCAGGCTCCTTTGAGAACAAAATTTGCAATCTTGTAATAAAAAGATCTGCTCTGCTGGCCTGTTTGATTCTGTAGCCCTGCTGATTCAGTTGTTCTAATCTTGACTAGTATCTGGCTTTCATCCTATAGGTAGGGCTTAAAGATAGCCCAATTTTAGAGGATTAGGTCTTTTTCCTCCTTTGCTAAGGGATGGTTACCTGGCAGTTTTTTCTCTGTGTGCCTGCAGTATTTCTTAGTAATGAGAAAGCAAGGAGTATTTACAGGATTGTCTCAAGATTTACAGCTTTAAAGTACAAACCCAATAAATATACAATATCTGGTTACTGTAAATGAACATCCTCGGGATTAAATATCTACAAACTCTCTATTTTACATTATTTATTTATTCTTTTTTTGGTTCATGATTGCTTATGTTATTATTGTTGTTTGATCATTCTTTCAGGGATTTCAGACAACCTTAGCAATACTTGAATTGTCCATATCTTTTTCTAAGCTGCTGGTGCATTATTCATTTGACTCAGTAATATTCCATCAGATGTCTTCCAGTATCATGGAACTAAAGGATCAACAGGTACAATGTTTTCACTTGCATGCTCAATGTTATGTATTTAGCTGATTCTAATTCTCATTTTTATCCTTTCTAGTTTCTAAACCTCTGTTGCAAGTGCTTTGCAAAATTAGCTATGGACAATGAATTAAAAAACATGATGCTAGAGGCAGCTTGTGATCAGAATAATAGTATCATGGTTGAATGCTTGCTTCTCTTGGGAGCTGATGTCAATCAAGCAAAGGAGGCAACTTCTTTAATTTGCCAGGTAAATATTCGAGGCCTCACTTTTGTCTTTATGATTTGATTCTGCCATTGTACAGGATCTTACTTGCATCCTATTATTCTTCACTGCAGAATTTCCCAGTTTATTGTTTCTAATTTGCAGTAAGATTTTAGATTCATAACATTTCGGAGGTAATAGGGTCCTTTAGGCATTATCCAGTCTAATCCTTCATTTGACTTGTTTGCCTACCTTGTTATATTGATAAATAAGTTTTCAAATATGTCTCTTACTATGTATCTTTATACAACTTGTTCTCCAGCCATCCCACACACAAAAACAGACTTTTGCTGTT
Organism: Galeopterus variegatus; assembly: GCF_000696425.1. Lineage (NCBI taxonomy): Eukaryota > Metazoa > Chordata > Mammalia > Dermoptera > Cynocephalidae > Galeopterus > Galeopterus variegatus. Next base: position 270,922 of record NW_007726408.1, on the reverse strand, counting down.
TTAGTCATTTTCCAAGCATTTTCTCTGTTTTTAGTTTTTCTGCCTAGAAAGTTCTCTCAGGGCTCCTGCATGTGGCTATGCAGGCTGTGCACTGTATACCTTTGGGGGTGCCATTCATACAAACATCCCTTGCTGTTAGCTGCACCCAAGGTTGTATAACATTGTGGCTTTTACTTTCCTTCTCTCCTTCCCTTCTGAGCCATGCAAACACGTATCTGTCTGATTGTTCTATTCCTCCTTCAAAATCTAGTCCAAATTCTCTTCCCTCCATAAATCCTTCTCCACAACCCCACACCTCCAGACAAAATTAAGATTTTTTTTGTAAGTTCATGACAATTTGTGTGCATCTTCTCTATATTTTGTGAGTTGTATGAAAATAGAAACTTGCAGTGTTCATCTTTGTATCGTTCAGAATATCTCATTGCTTAATATGTGGTATGTATTCAATAAATATTCACTAAAATGCGTTATCTATATTTCAGATTTTTTTTAGTTGTATAAATTCTAGAGTTTACAATAGGTAGCACCATGTCTATTTTCTAGAAATTTAACAATATTTCTAACAAAACAATTATGTAGTGATTTAATATACTTTATTAAATAATCAGTGGGATAATATGTTTTCCAATAATTTACTTTTTAAGCCTTACTTTATTTAATTTTCCACTTGCCTATGGATTCAAATAATTTGTCAGCTGTAAGATTAAGTTGGTACTAATTAGTAATCAAGATAAAAAGAAACAGAACTTGTCATTTTCATGTACCATTATGTTTATGCATTAAAACCAAACACATAATCAGTTTATTTAAATTTAGTCAAATTTCTTTTAGGCAAGCATCATTTAAAAATCTCTATTATTAAAGATAATTAAATTATTTCCCTCAATAACTTAATATGTTTCTATTGTACATCTTTCGTATGTAGATCATTGCATCAATGTTACTTGGGGATGCCAAAGAACTAAAATGAAAGTTTTCATTAGGAAAACAACATACCTAAAAGCACCCGAATGCAATTGCACAACATTCTCCAAGGAAATGCTTTCTATTCTTTTCTCAGTTTGTTTAAATCTTTCTACACAAAAGGCTTTTCATTTTATTCTTCTTTCCATATTTTTTGGACTTTTTCTTGCACTTATTTTTATTGTCTCTTCTTAAAACAAAATCAGATCTTTTCATCCATGGATTATGTATTAAATTTAAGTAATTTATCCTAGTTTTCAGAGGTTTATTTGTATCTAGAAAATAGTAAATATTGATTAAATGTTGTGGAGAGATTTATTGAATGTACCTTATTTAGTGCCAGTGCAAAATAAAGTAATGAAGACTATTGATTCATTTACCAAGAGGTTGCATAATTAAGCAATAGTCAGAGCAAGAATGGAGTTAATCGTGTTAGACTTTCTGAGGAGAATTTAATGATGTAATGTACATGATTGATAGAGAAGAATATGGAACATATTGATAGAGAAGAATACTGAGCATGCTCAGAGACCTGAAGATAAGACATCAAATCATGATGGGAAAAGCAAGTATAATGAAGTCTGAATCAAAACAATATCAAACACTTCTGTGGTGCTCGTTACCATGTGGGCACTGCTCTGAGTACTTTGCACAATTTAATCCTCACAGCAACCTTGTAAATAAGCCTGGTATTATTCCTATTGTACAGATGAAGAATTAAATAACTTGCCTAAGGACACTCTCCTGTTAAACAGTGGAAAATCTGCATCCCAAGTGTCTGCTTTATTCTCTTGGCTATGCAGCAGATTCATAGTAGTGGTGGTGGTGTTGGTGTTCATTCAGTCCTGAATGCTAGTTTAAAAAATTTGGTTTTGATTGGGGGTGCATTAATTGTACATTAGAATATGGGAGAGAAGATTGCAAAGGATAGTAAATTATACTTTTGATAATTTTAAATTATATTCTGAGTTTTCTTTATTATTATTTAAATATAAAACTGTATATCCCTGAGCAGTGCTTTATTCCTGTTATGAATTTGAAATTAATTTCATAAAAATATATGTTATCGAAAGAGAAGGACTATGTGAGATTTAAAGTAATTATTTCTTTTTTCTTTTTGCTGGCATTTACTTCTTTTTTCTGATATACTTTCTTATATATCTCTCTCCTTATGGCACCATATGCCTAAAGTAAGCTTGGATAGTTTGGATCCCGTACGGAAAATTCTTTCTACAAAAATGTACTGAGCACCCTCTGTGTGCAAAGCACAGTGCTAGACAGTTAATAGAGAATATAAAGGGGGTTTCCTGTTTCAAAATAGCTTCTTTCTAAATGTGTGTGTATACTGGGGCTAGAGAGAGGATAAGACACAAAGCACTTAAGTACAAAGTAGGCAGTAAGTGGCATAACTTAGAGATAAAAGTTTGCTGAGCAGTAAGAGAAGGCATTTGTAAGTTCTTTTTACTTTATCCTCTCTACCTCCCTCTCTTTCTGTCTTCTTCCCTTCCTTCCTTCCTCCCTTCCTTTTCACTTTTCTATGGGCCTTTAAAAAGGATCTCGGTAATTTGCTAGCTACATTAATAGATTTCCTGGGCATTGTGCGTGGCTTCAGGAGTATAGATTGGATTGCAGTAGTGTCCGTGCCTTTACATTCTAGTGAGCAACAGGTACGTCTGGTTCACTGTGCTGGGAGCCTGGAAGAGGAAGGGTGTGTGGATGGGGAGTGTGGGAGCAGGAGACTTTGAAACTGTTTCTTCAAGAATAAACATCTTTAATTGTTTGAGGAACTTCCATACCATTCTCCGCCCCTACCATATGACCCAGCTATCCCACTGCTGGGAATATACCCAGAGGAATGGAAATCATCAAGTCGAAGGTATACCTGTTCCCCAATGTTCATTGCAGCACTTTTTACAATAGCTAAGAGTTGGAACCAGCCCAAATGTCCATCATCAGATGAGTGGATACGGAAACTGTGGTACATCTACACAATGGAATACTACTCTGCTGTAAAAAAGAACAAAATACTACCATTCACAATAGCATGGATGGACTTAGAGAAAATTATATTAAGTGAAACAAGTCAGGCACAGAAAGAGAAATACCACATGTTCTCATTTGTGGAAGCTAAAAATAAATAAATAAATAAACACACAAACAAATGGGGGCGGGGGGAGAAGTCAGAATAACCACAACAATTCCTTGAACTGTTTAAGTCAAGTGAACAGATATGACGTGGGGGTGGGTGTGGAGAGGAACAGGTAAAGGGGCATGAAAATCAACTACAATGTTTATTGAGAAGTAAAATAAAATAAAATATAAAATAAAAGTAAAAAAAGAATAAACATCTTTTTGCTAGGAAAGAGCGGAGGAAAGCATTTGAGGCAATAGAAATAGCATAAATGAAGGTAATGAGGTTTGAAAAATTGAATGTTGTGTTTGGGGAATGTCCTGGAGCAGACAGATTTTAGAAGATTTTTAAACAGGTTGGTGACTTGATCGTATCACTGTAGCTGCTCTGGGGAGAAAGGGTTGAAGGTGGGTGGGTGATCCTAGAGACTGGTGGGCATTAACCCAGTGCCATTCAGCTATATAACTGTTCCCTCAAATCCCTTGGACACACTTTAATTCTAGGGAATTCAAGAATGTCCCCTGACGTCATTTGCCACCCAACTTGGCACCCTAGATCTTAGGATCTTCTTTCCTTTCCTTTTCTTTTTTAATCCTTAATTTTAGGTGACAGAAAGAATACACGCTTTGAAGCCTGGAGATTTAGCTTCAAATCCAAGTGTCTGTCACTTACCAGATATAAGGGTTTGGACAAATCATATATCTTTTCTAATATTCATCTATAAAATGGGGCTAATAATTTCTATGACATGGAGTTTTTAAAAAATAAGGATTAGAGGTTATGTGTGTACAAATTTTATGTGTCAGTACTTATCTATTATTTATTTCTTATCTATTATTTTGACATAGTCAACCACACTCCATCACCTTTGAGAAGCTGGTCTTGAGTAGGGCCAATGTGATATGCCACAGGTTGCTACGTCTTCTTTTGGCTTGCTAAATTCACTCTAGTTTTTGTAGCACCTAACATGCTAACCCATACTGAACACACGCTCTGAAAACATCACATTCAGAGGAAGGTAGGAGGCTGAGAGACAAGGTATATCTTTGTGGAAATTTGGATTCTTGTCCCAAAGAGCTCAGGAAAACCAGACATGAGCGATGATTGTTTTTTGCATGTGGCATTAATGAATTTTATAATATTTATGTTCTCATTTAGTTCTTCTATGTCACAAACAAAGGCAGGGCAGTAGCATTTACTGTGTTAAGAAGCTAGTTTCCCAGGTATCTTCTAATGAGCCAACCGAAGCCCAGAAAGTGTAAGGAACACGCATGATGGGTAGAACCTGGATGTAAACTCAGGTCCCAGCTCCAAGTCTACGAGATTTTTCTCCATGCAATGTTGCCTGTTTCGTGATAAGTGACTCTCTCTCTTTTTTTTTTTTTCCTTTTTGTCTTTTTTTTTACTGACCGTCAACGGGACCGCAACCCTCGGTGTTGCGCCCGCACCGCGCTCAGCCAGTGAGCGGGAACCGGTCTCCACATGGGATCCGAACCCTCGGTGGGAGCGCCGCCGCGCTCCCAAGCGGCACACTCTCCAGTGCGCCACCCTCTCCAGTGCGCCACCAGGCCAGCCCGATAAGTGACTCTCAAGTGGCAGATTAATTTGATTTAGGCTACTCTGATATTTGCGGCACTGACTTTATTTTCCCAATCTATTTCAAGGTTAAGTTTTGCCTTATTTTATTTTGTTTCAATCTAAATTTGAGATGTAGAAATGAATCACACCAAGTTTGATACACCAGTATCCCCAAAGGAAGAAATACAGGTCTATAATGTGCTTCGTTTTTCTTTCTTCTTTAACAGGTATGTGAGAAAGAGAGCAGTCCCAAATTGGTGGAACTGTTACTGAATAGTGGGTCCCGTGAACAAGATGTACGGAAAGCACTGACAATAAGCATTAGGAAAGGTGACAGCCAAATCATCAGTTTACTCTTAAGGAGACTTGCCCTGGATCTGGCCAATAATAGCATTTGCCTTGGAGGATTTTGTATAGGAAAAATCGAACCTTCTTGGCTTGGCCCTTTATTTCCAGATAAGACATCTAATTTAAGGAAACAGACAAGTAAGTATCAGCCAAAAATATTTTGTACAATTCTTATTTTTAGTAGTATTTTTTCAAGTCACTAGTCTTTTAGTAGATATTCACTCCAGTTTGATGCATCCTAAGCAAAAAATATTGCAAAGGTTTGGATATTACTTTTGTACATGAAATACTGAAAATAATATTTTATTTAAGTTCTTCATGAGACAGCAAATATGTATTTTATAAAAACAGCAAAGTGGTGGGAACTTTCTGAGCGTTTGCTTTTCTTTTTTATATATTCTATTTTTTATTATGAAAATAATACATGCTCATTTAAAGAATGGGAAACTATAAGAATTATAAGAAAGAAAATAAAAACTTTTTTTTTTATCCTTTATGGGTTATCAATGCAAACATTTTTCCTAGACTTTATATATCCTTAAATATACATATGCATTTAAATGTATATGCAAAAACAAGTATACATATATACTTTGCATTTTAAAGTCAGTATATATTTTGTATCTCAATTAAGGATGTATTTTCTTTATACTTTCAAGTTAATACATGTTTTGTTCATATGATATATAATGGTGACAAATTTTCATCCTCTGATCACATTTCTGTCTTTTCAGCTCCCTCATTTACTCACATTAAATGTGTTTTTAAAGCTTGAGCTTCCAGCTTTCCCTCTGTTAACTCACTGCCATGCCCACTTCCTTCCCATAGTCTTCATGCTTCATGACTCTTCACCTTAAGGACTGTCTTGCGTTACTATGATTTTTCTGATGCAAAAATGTATCAATTGCAAATGCAATGATTTTATTGGCAAAAGTCCCAGTCCTGGACAGTCCAATAGTTTACATTTTTCTCACTTTTACTCCATATCTGAGTGCTGCTAGACAAAAGTATCCACCCATGCATATTGGTGCCTCTAGTTGCAGTCAGGCTGCCTTTAGCTTGGTTTCTTACACGCTTCATGTACTTTTACTTCCAGGCTTTTCCCAGTGTTACTCTCTCTACCTAACTCTGTTAACTTCGCTCTCACCTAGCTGTCTCTTCATTCTTCCCTCTTCAGCACTGTTGTCACTTTTTCTAAGAAAACATTCCTGTACCTGTGATGTCTGGAAGGTCCTCCTACATGCTTCCATAGCTTATACATGCACTTATCATAGAGCACTTATCATATTATGTAATTGTATTTTTCCTTTTTTATAATGTAACTTCTGGTAGATTATAAGCATCATGAAATTGATATCAATTTTGTCTATTCTTGTAACCTTAGCATCTATGACTAGTGCTTTGCACATAGTAGATGATTGTTAAATATTTATAATATTGGTAAAAACTAAAAATTGGTAATACATTATGTTGATAAGCGTATGTGGAAACAAGCACTTCAAACATTGTTGATATAAATTTAAATTGTCCTCTTTTGAGGACAGTTTGGTGATATCCATTAATATTTTCAGTGTACATACGTACTTTTTTGACCCAGCAATATACCTTTGGGAATCCACGATCACAGCCGTTTTCAATGTGCATGAGGAAATCTGTATAAGAATGCACATTAAAACATTGCTTATATGAGCAAAAGATTAGGGGGAAAAACCCGTAAGTATTCCTCAAAAGGAATTATTCAAATAAATCGTGCTATGTTCATGCAGTGGAATTCTTTGCAAGTATTGCAGGAAAAACATGTAGCAAATCTAAATGCCCTTATAGAGAATGCATTATTAAGCCAAAAAAAAAAAAAGGTCACAGAACGATGTTTTTAGTATACTAACACTGGTGAAAACTCAGTTGAGATATAATGGCCATAACTATTTGAATATGAAGGCACTATGTCAGGAAAAACTCCAGAAACAGGTTTCCTGGTTGCCTCTGGGGACTTTGGAAATTAATGAGACATAGTTAGATCCCACGTTTCATCACTTCAACTAGTCTCATGTGAACAACCTGCTTACTGTAATTGTTGAAGTCTGGTGAAGGGGAATTGTGGGCCCAGTGGAGAGAGATGGAGGGAGATTTCACATTCACTATTTTCCTTTTGTTCCGTATGAATTTTTTATCATTGCCAAGTCTTACCTAACTTAAATATAATAATATTGTTTGATTAATTGGAGGGTACATCCATGATTTCACTGGCAGCAAGTCTAAGTAAAGAACATTTTGGATTCACAGCTTTGAAACATTTTTCAGGTACTACTTGACTGAGTTACATACGCATATTATAATGTAAGCTGTGAGCTAAGAGAGTAAAATTTCAAAAAATCTTCCAGGCTATATGTAGAACAATGAGGACTCTGCCAACTAATTTTTTCATAATAGAGCATAATATAAAATGTAATTAAATAGCAAGAAGAATATTAACTTAAAAATTCCATTGAATTTCCCAGTAGAATGAATCACTCGGCAACGTTTATAAAAATAACCATATCATTTATTTAGCATCTTCTATGTGCTAAGCATTGTGCTAAACATTATATATGCATCATTTTATGTAACCTTTTGCATAACCCTATACTGTATCATTGTCATCTTCACTTTCCAGGTGAGGACACTGATACTTGGGGAGCTTATATAACTCACAAGTGGCCCAGCCTCTTTCCTGGATCAAATTAGTTTCATAGAGATTCAGTTTTGTTACTTATACCAAAGCTTTGTGTAAATTTTTGTGATTTTTAAAAAGTTTAATTCTCCACCTCCTAATTATATCACTATTTTGCAGTGACTTTGGAAGGAAGAATAAAAAATTGTTTAGAAGCATGAGACTATTCAAGAAACATGATTTATGTCAATGTTTGTTGATTTCTTAGTTGCTGGTGTATCTCTTTATTTTTAGATAAAGGATCTATACTAGCAAGAATGGTGCTCAGATATCAGATGAAAAGTGCTGTGGAAGAAGGAGCAGCCTCAGGCAGTGATGGGAATTTTTCTGTAGATGTACTTGATAAATTTGGTGAATGGACCTTTGTTCCTGACTCTTCTGTGGACAGCGTGTTCGGTCAAAGTGATGATCTGGATAGTGAAGGTATTTATTACAAAAATTGTTTCCTTTCTGCTTCACACTTACACACCGACTTTGAAGAATAGGAACTGAGACAAAAACTTGATTTAATTTATTTGGAAAAACTTAAGTAAAAATGTGTTCATTATAAGGAAACAGTTATGCTTACTAATTCCAGTTAAAGTAATGACTCAAGAAAGTATGTCTCTGCACTTCTAAGTCTTATGCCAACTAATCAGTCAATGGCAACTATTGCAGTGAAAAAACTCTGATTCATGCTGGAGCTGGAGTCCATGTTTGGTCATTGACTAGATCCTTTCCTAGCTGTGTAAGGCCCTTAACCTTGTTAAAGGTAGTGTTGCCGACCTTTAGGGTTACTAGAGAAAATGTATGTAAAGTGTATGGGACAGTACTTGGCAAATAGGAAGTGCTCAATAAGAAAGCACTTTTATCTTTATTATAGTTAAAAGTAAAATTTATATTTTAATTGCTAACTTGAGATAACTAAACAATTGATATATCAAGACGTGTAATGACAATGATTAGAGCTGACATATTTAACACAATGCAATTTGGTAGAAATGGGGCGAGGAGCTTTTTTATTAACATAGCGTGATTGAAAACTTTGAGTGACAGAATAAAAGTATTTGAGTGGGTAAAAAGCAAGGATTATTCCAAAATGTCATGTCTTAAGTCCAAGCATTTAAAAAAATCAACACTATTGAGATATAATTTATAGGAAATAAAATGCATTCATTTGAAGTAGATATTTTCATTAGTTTGAAAACTTATATATCCATATAGTCATCACCACTATCAAGCTATGCAACATTTCTGTCATCTCAAGAAGTTCCTTTATGCCTCTTCACAGAAAATGCCCATCTATTTCAGCCCATAGCAACCACTTAAATCTGCTTTCTCTCACTGTAGATTGAAATAATGTGTTCTCCAGTTTTATATAAATAGAATATAGTATACAGTCTTGTGTCTGGCTGTTTTCCAAAGTGGCTTTACCTTGTTGTACTCCCACCAGCAATACGTGAGAATTCTAGTTACTCTACATCCTTTGCAACACTTGGTATTGTCAGTTGATTTAATTTTAGCTATTCCAGAGGAGGTGTAGTCTTAACTCCTTTGCGTTTAATTTTCAATTCCCTGATGACTAATGACATTGAGAATAATTTTACATTCTTTTTGGTCATTTGTAGTTTTTCTCTGCGAAGTGTCTGTTTAAACATTTTGCTTTTAATTGGGTTGTTGTCTTATTATTATATTTTAAGAGTTTCTTATATTTTTTAGGTAGAAGTCATGAAAAATATAGGTACTGCACATAATTTCTCCCAATCATACCTTGTTGTTTCATTTTATTAATGGTATTTTTTCAAAGAGCAGAGGTTTTAAATTTTCTCCTATGTTTTCTTTTAGAAGTGTTAAAACTTTTAGCTTTTACATTTAGGTCTTATAATCCATTTAAAGTTGATTTTTGAGTGTGGTGTCAATGAAAGGTTGACATTTGTTTTTTTCCCTGTGAATATTCACTTCCAACATTACTTGTTGAAAATGCTATAATTCCTCATTGAATTAATAGCAACTTTGTTAAGTTTGATTGACCATATAGGTATGTTCTATTTCAGCAATATTAATACTGTGCCGTTTATTTATATCTTTATTCTTATGACAATATAACACTGTCTTGATTACTCTAGCTTAATAGAAGTTCTTAAAATCAAGCAGTGTAAATCCTCTGGAGTTCTTTTTCAAAATTTTTCTTACTATTCTGGATTCTTTGCATTTCAATATACATTTGAATCAATTTTTTTTATGCTGGAATTTTTATTATAAATAACATATTACTTATATAATATGAGAGGACTTCAAAAGTTCATGGAAAATGGAATTAAAAAATAAAAATTAAAGAAATAAACTTTAATTCTCAACATAAGCTCCATCAAATTCAAAATACTTTTGTAAGTGATGTACCACCCACCCTAAAGAACTGAGGGTCCTGGGAATTTAACCATGTGAATGCAATATTTTTTACATTATTAACTGGAGAAAATTAGGAGCCCTTTAAAGATTTTTTTAATAGTAAGAAACAAAAAGAAGTCTAAAGGAGCCAAATCGGGACTGTAAGATGAATGCCTAATGATTTCACATTGAAACTCTTGCAAAATTGCCATGTTTGATGAAAAGAATGAGCAGGAGCATTGTCATGGTGGAGAAAGACTATCTGATGAGGCTTTTCCTGCTAAAGCGTTGGCTAACTTTCTCAAAACACTGTCCTAATCAGTAGACGTTGTCATCTTTGACCCTCCAAAAAGTCAGCAAGCAAAATGCCTTGAGTGTCTCAGAAACTGCTGTCATGACCTTTGCTTTTGACCAGTCTGCTTCTGCTTTGACTTGGACCACTTTCACCACTTGGTAGCCATGGCTTCGATTCTGCTTTATCTTCATGATTGTATTGGAAAGGCCATATTTCATCTTCTGTTTTAATTCTTCAAAGAAATGGTTCATTATCTTGATCCCACTTGTTTAAAATTTCTGTTGAAAGCTCTGTTCTTGCCTGCAGCTGATCTTGGCACAACAGTTTTGGTACCCATCGAGTGGAGAATTTTCTCAACTGTAATTTTTCAGTCAGAATGGTGTAAGCTGAGTCAGTTGAGATGTCTGTGGTGTTGGCTGTTGTTTCTGCTGTTAACCGTTGGTCCTCTTCAATTAGGGCAGAAACGAGGTTAGTTTTTCCCCCACAAATGTATGTGGATGGTCTGCCACTGCAGGCTTCATCTTCAACATGATCTTGTCCCTTCTTAAATTGAGTTATCCAGTTGTAAAACGCTGATTTCTTTGGGGCATTGTCTCCACAAACTTTTCATAGAGCATCAGTGATTTCATGATTCTTCCACCCAACCTTCACCGTTAACTTGATGTTTGTTCTTGCTTCAGTTTTGGCAGAATTTAAGTTGCTCTGATAGGGGCTTTTTCCAAACTGGTGTCTTACTTTCCTCAATGCCTCAGACTAGATCCTGTTCAGATGTTATAACAAGTTACGATGAGTTTATTTTGGTGCAAAACAAAATTGAAATCCATGCATAGATTTTCGTAACACATATTTTTCATGAACTTTTTGAAGACTTCTCATATAATACTATAGAATTAATATAAAAATAATAATTTGGGGGAATTTATATCTTAGTGTGTTTTTTTGACATATAAATATGGCATATGTTTTCAATAACTTATCTTTTGACATTTCTCTTAATGTTTTATATTACATGTTTTCTGATACTATTGTAAATAGTGTTGTATTTTAATTCCAGTTTTCAATAGTTTTCTTCTGTTATATAGAAATACAATTGATTTATTTGTATATTACCTTTGTATCATGTGAACTTGCTAAACTCACTTAAGAGTTCTAGTACTTTTTTGTACTTCTGTAGGATTTTCTGTGTTTATAATCATGCCATTTGCTAATAAAGACAGATTTACTTCCTTTCTAATCCATATGTCTTTTTCTTTCTTGTCTTATTGCACTGGCTAGGACCTCCACTACTATATTGAATAGAAGTGGTAAGACTGAGCATCATTCCCTGATTTTTAAATTTAGAAGGAAAGCATTCAGTCTCTCATCATTACATATGGCATTATCTGTAGTTTTTCATAGATGTCCTTCATCAGATTGAGGAAGCTACTTCCCAGTCATCATTTGCTGAGCCTTTTTATCACTAATGGGTATTGGAAAATACTTGTGAGCATCTGTTGAAATGATTATATTTCTCCCATTTATTTTGCTAATATGATGAATTACATTGGCTGATTTTTTTTTTCCTTTTTTTCTTTTTTTACTGACCGGTAACGGGATCGCAACCCTTGGTGTCGTGCCCGTACTGGGAACCGGCAACGGGATCTCAACCCTCGGTGTTGCGCCCGCACCCCGCTCAGCCAGTGAGCGGGAACCGGTCTCCACATGGGATCCAAACCCTCGGCGGGAGCGCCGCCATGCTCCCAAGCGGTGCACTCTCCAGTGTGCCACCGGGCCGGCCCTTGGCTGATTTTTTTAATGTCAAACCAAACTCTCATTCCTAGGGTAAATATCACTTGGTCATGTTATATTATCCTTTTTATGTAGCACTGGATTTTATTTTCTAAAATTTATTAATGATTTTGCATCCATATTGGTCTGTAGTTTTCTTCTTCCTTGTAATTATGACAGTATGTTGGCTTCTTGAAATGAGTTGGGAAGGGTTCCCAACTCCACTATTTTCTGAAAGAGTTTGTATAAGGGTATTATTTCCTTCTCAAATGTCTGATAGAATTCAACAGTAAGTGTCATCTAGGTTTGGAATTTTTGAGGGGAGGCAGATTTTTAACTACAAATTTAATAAATTTAATAGATTTGTATTCTTGAGTCAGTTTTGGTAATTTGTGACATTCAAGGAATATGTCCACTTAAGTTGCCTGATTTATTTGTTTAAAGTTATTTATAATAATTCTCTTATTATCTTGTTATGTTTGTAGGATCTGTGCTTTGTCTGATCTTCCGTTTTTGATATTGGTTATTTGTGTCTTTCCTTTTTTTTTCTTGTTCAGTCTAGCTCAAGGTTTATCAATTTTACTGATCTTTCCAAAGAATCAGATTTTTGTTTCACTAGTTTTCTCTCTTGTTTGTGTTTCCTTTTTCATTGATTTTTGCTTAATCTTTATTAGTTCCTTATTCTTACTTATTTTTATTTTAATTGGCTCTTCTTTTTATAGATTCTTGATGTGGAAATTTAGAACACTAATTTTTGGATCTTTTTTATTTTAGTATATAAGCATTTAAAGCTATATATGTTCTTCTAAACACCACTTTAGCTTCATTCCAAAATTTTGATATGTTCTGTTTTCATTCAGTTTTTAAAAAATTTTAAGTTACTTTGTGACTTCTTTGATTCATGGGTTGTTTAGAAGAGTGTTGTTTATTTTTCAAATATTTGGATATTTTCTGGATAACTTTTTGTTATCTAGAAAAAAATTCTAATTATTTTTTTGGCCAGAGAACCTTCTCTCATGATTTCTATCCTTTTAAATTTATTGAAACATGCTTTGTGGACTAATGTATTGTCTACCTTGGTTATGTTTCATGTGCAACTAAAACGAAAGTATATTTAGCTGTTGTTGGGTCAACTTTATTAGGTTGAGTGATAGTGTTTTTCAAGTCTTCTGTATCTTTATCATATTTTCTTTCTACTTGTATTTGAGAAAGAAATGTTGACATTGTAATTATGAATTTATTCATTATCCTTTTAGTTCTATCAGTTTATGCCTTAGGTATTTTGAAGCTGTTATTGGGTGCACAAACTTTAAAGATTATAATTTTTGTGATGAGTTAACCTCTTTGTATTGATCCAAGTTTACATCTAGTATCAATTCCTTCCTCTGTAAGAATTCCCTCGTACACTTCTTACAGTGCACATCTGTCGGAAACCTCTATACAGATTATTGGAGATCTTTTTCTGTAATTCTGCCTCAGAACTTCCAGCTACATTAGTCTTCATGAGTGTTTATTTCCATTGCCTCATCTCAGGAAAGCCAATAGACTTGAAGTTTCTTCTCTCTGTGTCTATTGCCGTTCAATTGTCTCCAGGCACAAGGCCAGGATGATCACAGGACTCATATAATTTGTTTTAGTCCTGTGCTGTCTGTGGCTCAATGTCTGAATTCAGTTGTTTAATATTTTTTGTCCAATTTTCTAGTTGATTATAGGGGTACGTTGAGTTTGGGCTTGTTACTTCATCATGCCTGAAAGAATTCTCTTCAAGTATTTTTAAATAAAGGAGAACATTAGAAATGTTAATATAAAAATAATTATAAAATGCACTCTGGTGCTTGTATAATTAATATGCTAGTAGATCTTTCACAAACATATGAAGTTAGATAATTATGAAAATGTAATAATCATTATAAGATATATAAAATTATGAATTCCTTTTTATTAAAATTCTTAAGCATAACATTATTTAAATTATAGAATTAAATACATTTTAATAATAAACCAGGCAGAAAGTACTTCTATCAAGATTTATACTGAATATTATAAAGTTGATTTTGGGATATGTAGATTTTATAATTTGTTTTTGACTTTTAAAATTAATACTTCGTTTTTCTAAGATAAAGAGTAGAGGAATTTAAAATCTCCTAAATAATTTTTACATATGCCTTCACATTATTTATATGTAATAGTAGGATTTATTTATTGATCTTTATTTTATTGGAAAGTCTTAATTTTAAAAGTAGTTCTCTTTCCTTATTTTACAGTGCAATTATTGCCAACTAAACTCACTGCATTTATTTTCATGTCATTCCGTAAAAGAAACCATGAAATATGAAATTCAAATAGAGATATACTCAAAAATGTTGAATGTTAAATAAAGCATGATTCCAATATTTAAAGCAAGATTAAAAAATTTATTTAAAAAATATGAATAAAAAAATGTATAAGAAAAATTCAGAGAAACAAAAAAGAGTGACATTGATCAGGTTGAGTTCACACTTTGCTTCCTGCACAACATGTATTTGTTGTAATATGTGTAACTACTGACTTACTTGACTTTTTCCTACTGTGCTATGAGAGCCTTTGAGGCATAGATTTATTTATTTTTCCTGCTTATCATTATCCAGCACTTACTCAGTGTCTAGTCTATGACAGCCTTTCTAAAAACGTTTATGGATGAAGAAAAATGTAGTTGAATTTTTAAAATGAAAAGTCAACATGGTTTATCATTTCTATTTTAAAGATGTTACAAAGGAAATTGATTGTGAAATTTCCATTTATGAAAAGATATTTAATCTCTCATGATTGAACTAAGATACTAACATCTTATGATTGAATCAGCTTTCCTTACTCATCTTCATGCTATTTTATCATTTCAAAATAGGAAGTGAAGGCTCATTTCTTGTGAAAAAGAAATCAAATTCAATTAGTGTAGGAGAATTTTACCACGATCCTGCTTTGCAGCGTTGCTCACCAAATTTGCAAAGGCATTCCAATTCATTGGTAAGTTAAATTGTGATTATGTTGTGTTTTGCTGCTGATATTCTCTTGGTAACTAAAATCTGTGCCAAAGCTAGGAGCAATTGGTGCAGATTCTATGATGTACGAAAACTATATAGATGGTCCCCGACTTACAATGGTTCGACTTAACGAGTTTTCAACTTCATAATGGTGTGAAGGCAAAATGCATTCAGTAGAAACTGTACTTTGAGTACCGATATAAACATTGTTTTTCAATTTCAATGCAGTATTTAATAGATATCATGAGATATTCAACACTTTATTATAAAATAGCTTTATGTTAGGTAATTTTGTCCAATTTTCAGCTAATGTAATTGTTCTGAGAACATTTAAGGTGGGCTATGATATTTGGTAGGCTAGGTGTATTAAATGCATTTTTGATTTATGATGGGTTTATTGGGATATAAACCTGTAATAAGTCAAGGATGTGTGTGTGTGTGTGTGTGTGTGTGTGTATGTGCACATTCATATATATGAAAACATTTTAGACATAAACTAAATTATGTTAAATTCACATTTGCAGACTTTTGAGCATGTAGAGTATGAATTTGTTTGGGGCATATATCTACCAACTGAGTGCATTTCAAAATGGTTTTACTCTTCTTTCTTTTCAAAGCTCCATGTCTGTGGAGATCAGGCTAGGTCTGTGCCTAATGATGTGGCTTGATCTTATGAGTACTTGAGCTAGAAATCTTATAGTGATATCTAAGGAACCAAATAGGAGCCTGAAGTACACTGAGCAAAATTGAATAGCATAATATTGTTCATCAAAACATATATGTGTATACATAGGTATTGAGAATCATTTAATTTTTAAGAAACCATTATTGTTTTAATCTCTTGTATGTTTAGCAGCTACAGAAGAACTATGGTATATTTCCATGAGGGGTCTGATAATTCTAGTTGGGAAAATTGGGTTCCATTTTATTTTCAGGTTCACTTTGAAAGATTTATGCTAACCTCTGCTCTAATTTTGATAATTCAGTACTAAAAATATGAGGGTTATTTTATGTTAATTCTAAATCTTGAGAAGGGTGAAATGAATGACCATAGCTGAATAGGTTAAATTAGGTCTCAGTAATTGCATATGTCAGTCCTAATTTATATAAACAGCTTAGTTAGAAAATGTAGTTTAATTGATGAAAGAAATTGTACATATATAGCCTTTTGACTCAACCCCTCTACCTTTCAGTTTCTTAATTGTATTTAAAAGACAGGGGAAAGACTAAATGTTTTCCAAGGTCATTTTGACACTAAAATGTGTTGTTTTCTACCTTCACGATTGGGCGCTTAGTTTGTACTTGCCCATTTTTTCTAAAATTATATCTTTCATTCTCATTAAAATTTTATGTTTTTTTCCATATAAAAATGTTCTCTTCTCAAAAAAAAAAAAACAGACAGTAATTTTTAAAATAAACATTATTATTTGTTTAACAGGGGCCCATTTTGGATCATGAAGATTTACCGAGGAGGAAAAGAAAAATATTTTTTTCAGATGATTCACTCAGTAAGTATTTGGATATAACCATGTTAGTAGATATTTTGGGCAGAACACAATGCTTTGTTAAATTTCCTCTGATTGTTCAAATTTTCTTGGTTCCAATTTCATCTCACATAACCTTCATATGTATTTACCTAATGATTCCACAAGCTATGGAAAATTGAAATATAGTTATAGATTTAAGAATTTACCTTTGATGAATATTATAGGACATTTTAATCTTGTTGATGAGTTTTCTGAAATGTAAATAATGCCATCCATGCCATTCTACACCCCCTTCTCCAGGACTTTTTCTTTTTTTAACACCACTTAGACCACTTGATTAAATATTTTCTATTTACTGTTCATCTCTGCCACTGGAATGCAAGTTCCAAAGTTTGGTTTTCTACTGAATTTCTAGTGTGTTGAGAGAGCCTGACACTTATAGATTCTCACTAAATATTTACCCTGTGAATTTAAATTCTTTGCTTATATTTCCATTGTTTTTTTTTTTGACAAAAGGGTCATCAAAACTTCAATCCCATATGAGGCATTCAGACAGCATTTCTTCCCTGGCTTCTGAGAGAGAATATATTACATCATTAGACCTTTCAGCAAATGAACTAAGAGACATTGATGCCCTAAGCCAGAGATGCTGCATAAGTGGTCATCTGGAGCATCTTGAAAAGCTGGAGCTTCACCAGAATGCACTCACGAGCTTTCCTCAACAGCTATGTGAAGTAAATTTAATTCATCCTTCTATCTCTCAAGACATTTTTTTTTTTTTTTTTGTCTTTTTCCGTGTCCGGCAACGGATCGCAACCCTCAGTGTCGCCCCCGCACCGGACCGGCAACGGGATTGCAACCCCCGGTGCTGCTCCCGTGCCTCGCTCAGCCAGTGAGCGGGAACCGGTCTGTATGTGGGATCCGAACCCTTGGGCGGGAGCGCTGCCGCGCTTCCCAAGTGGCGCACTATCCAGTGCGCCACCGGGCCGGCCCTATCTCTCAAGACATTTAAGGAGCTTTTGCATTTATTTCTAACTTAAATCTTTCAGAAGAAGATTCTACTTTTGTATCATTAGACAATAATTCCTCCATTCCTCTGGTTTCCACACAGGTATCTTAGTCTGTGTGGTGTTCAGAAATGTCTTTGAGCACAGGTGGTGGACATGGAAATTCTATTAAAAAGGAATTCTAGGTTTCAGTTTATTCACTTTCTCACCCTCTGCTTCTCTTCTCTCCTTCCCTCCATACTAGGCTGGTTATCTGCTTGGTTTACATGTCCTTAGCCTGCGATGCTTTTCCGCATTTCTCATTCACTCATAAATTTTGACATAACATATATTCCTCCCACTAAACTGCAAACTCTTTGAGGACAGAAATTGTTTCAGGCTGGTTCCTGTCTATCCCCAGTGCCTAGGAAGGCCTGACCTCAGGGTACTGACTGGGTACAGCAATCATCTCTGCTGTACTATAAGTAAATCCTGGAAAAATACAACAGGTACACTATCAAAATCAGGTTCACAAAAATGTTTTAGAGGTTAATTTAGCTTTTTAGAGGCTCAGTAGATACTGATTGAATTAATTTGTGGTGAAGCTAATGGATGACACTTGGTAAGCCTTCAATAAATATTTGTTATGTGAGTAAGTAAAAGAATACTAGAATTTATCCTACCTAAAACGAAGAGAATTTGAACAGAACATGACAAGATGACACACAGTAGGGCGTTCAATGACCGGACCAACTCAGAACTTTCTCTTAGGAGAAATTCTGAAATGACACCACTAGATGGCGCTTTGTTTTTACAAGAAAATGTCCTGATTAAACCTTGGGAATAAATAATTTTAAAATCCTTCCTTTTAAATAAGCTGGTGGGATCTGAAACAAAGGCAGAAATTTGGAAACAACTTATGGGTCATTAAGAGTCATTAATAAACCTTTATAATCACATCAAACTCTTTAGAATTCCTTGTGAGGATAAATATATTAATAAATCTTTATATATCAAATAGTGTAGATCAACGTTCTTTTTTGGTATTTTAGCCCCTTGACGGTAATCCATACCAAAGATTTTAAAAATTGACACCATATGTAAATGGAGGTTTGCTATTATCATTGTAAAATCAGAAATTGCTTAAAAATAGAAAATAGAGCTTTGAAACAAAACTTTCTATAAAAAAGAGGAGGTTCTGAAATGAAACATGATTATATGTGATGACTTTTATGGTTAAATCTTATTTATATTAAAATGTATAATCATTTAGAAAAGCTACCATTAAAAAAAATGTATTCCCAGGATTATGTTGTACTTCTTATTGATTAAATCATTGATTCAAATATTCGTTAAGGCCCATTCTGCTTCCTTTTTGCTTTTTGCAGAAATAATTTATAAAAAATCTAAATTAACCTCTAAACCCTATTTTTGTGAACCTGATTTTGATAGTGTACCTGTTGAATTTTCCTGGTTTTACTTATAGTACAGCAGAGATGATCGGGCCAGTCAGTACATTGAAATTCTGTTGTGGATTCTGTTTTTGATTAAAAAAAAAAAAAACCCAATCTTGGTGGCTCTAGTAACCAGAGGTATGGAAAGCAGAAATATTAGCTAGACTTGTTTCTCAGATGGTTCATTTTAGAATTTTAAAATATTGTCATTTCAGACTCTGAAGTGTTTGACACACTTGGACTTGCACAGTAATAAATTTACATCATTTCCCTCCTACTTGTTGAAAATGAACTGTATTGCCAATCTTGATGTTTCTCGAAATGACATTGGACCCTCAGTAGTTTTAGATCCTGCAGTGAAATGTTCAACCCTGAAACAGTTCAGCCTGTCATATAACCAGCTGTCTTCTGTTCCTGAGAACCTCGCTGATGTGGTAGAGAAATTGGAACAGCTCATTTTAGAAGGGTAAGAAAGGGCTTCATTAAAGACAAAAGGGTTGTCTTACATAGAACTTTCTCAGGTTGACATAATATGCTGACATTTCTATAATGAGTTTTAAAGAATAAGATTGAGGTAATTAATAGTATAACATTATTATAATATTATTTTATGTTATTCTATCAATTGACAAATTTTTACAACTAATTTTAAAATTAAAAATCTGCTTAGACGCTATTTTTGAAGGCAAATTGCTTTGATTTTTTTTCTTTAAAATATATGAGTTTATACATTCTAATCTTCATTTTGTCTCATAACTAGAAATAAAATATCAGGGACATGTTCCCCCTTGAGCCTGAAGGAACTGAAGATTTTAAACCTTAGTAAAAATCATATTTCATCCCTATCAGAGAACTTTCTTGAGGCTTGTCCTAAAGTGGAGAGTTTCAGTGCCAGAATGAATTTTCTTGGTAAGTATTTTGTATGGGTTTCCTCCTTACAAGACCTTCTAAGTATTACAGGATAAGCCGTATATAGGCATTTTAGGTGGGGATTTTAAGGTGGTGTTTCAGTTTAAATATTATGCTGGAGTTTCAAAAATAAAGTTAGCAGGATGGTGATAAAAAGAAATGAGCTATGAAACCATTAAAAGACATGGAGGAAATAGATGCATGTTGCTAAATGAAAGAAGCCAGTCTGATTCCAACTATAAGACAGTCTGGAAAAGGCAGAACTATGGGTACAGTAAAAAGATCAGTGCTTGCTAGGGGTTAAGAGGAGGGAGAGATGGATAGGAGGAGCACAGAGGGTTTTCATGGCAGTGAATATTCTGTATGATGCTGGAATGGTGGATACATGTCATTAAACACTTGTTAAAACTCATAGAACGTACAACACCAAGAGTGAACCCTCATGTAAAGTATGCACTTTGTGTAATAATGATGTGTCAGTACTGGCTTATCAATTGTAACAAATGTGCTTAATTAATGGAAGTTGTTAATAATAGGGGAAAATATGTGTGGAGAGGTGGTGGGTAGGAAAGGAGGGGTATATGAGAACTCTCCGGACTTCATGCTCAGTTTTTCTATAAACCTAAAGTTGCTCTAAAAAATAGTCTGTAATTTAAAAAAATTTTAGCAGGTTGTAATTGTCATAGGCTAAGATGACAATGACTTGGCCTACAAATAGTGATTATACTGAAGTTCCTTTTGGAGTATTAAACTAAAAATGCACATGGCTGCCTGAGCTGGGTGAAGCATTCTGGAACACTGAGTTTCATACTGAGGGTTTTTCCAGCAAACTTTTTGAATTTTAAGTGCAATTACTATTATTTTTGTTGCTGTTTTTAGAAGTAAAATTCAACATTAAACAGTTTTCCAAATAGTAAATTTAATGTGTATTCATTCAGCTCTTGCTCCTTGCAAGTTATTATAATAGAGTAGTTCCCCCTTACCTCCAGGGGACATGTTCCAAGACCCCTAGTGGATGTGTGAAACCACACATAGTACCAAACTCTATATACTGTGTTTTTTCTATCTGAAACTGAGATGGCTACTAAGTGATTCATAGGCAGTAGATACAGTGTGGAGACCCTGGACAAAGGGATGACTCTCGTTCTGGACAGGACAGAGCTGGACACCGTGAGAGTTCATCATGCTAGTCAGAATGGCACACAATTTAAAACTTATGAATTGTTTATTTCTGGAATTTCCCATTTAATATTTTCTGACAGCAACGGCTGGTGACTGAAATTGTGGAAAGCAGAACCGCAGATAAGGGGGGGACTACCATAATATAAAATATAGTCATGACTTTTATTAAAAGTTGTGGAATACCCTAAGTTCTCTTAGCATGTGAGATAATATAGGGAATCGCATTCATTTGTGGCCTGTGTGAACATTTTAATATGAAGGTACAAAATACTTTTATGACAATAGACAGGGACTCACCACATTTTATCTCCCGTAATAGAGACTATGGGCACCTTGCCACCCATTTGATTATTCTGGACCTAACTTGGTAAAATTATTTTTAAGACTTCTTAGTAGCAGAATACAGTATAATTACATATTTTAAAATATTTTAGTTTGTCAAAACTTTAGAAAATAATAATGATAAAAGCCATGTGAGTTTGCAAAGTGTTTTCCTCCTTTTCCCCTCCCTCCCTCTCTCCCACACTGTTGACCATGTTCTTACCATGAGACTGGAACTGGGAATAGAGTGATTCACTCACTAGTGAGCAAAGCAAACTTGGTCTTTGTCCTTAAGGAACTTGTAATTAAGTTCAGA
The DNA here is from genome assembly GCF_000696425.1 of Galeopterus variegatus. Lineage (NCBI taxonomy): Eukaryota > Metazoa > Chordata > Mammalia > Dermoptera > Cynocephalidae > Galeopterus > Galeopterus variegatus. The sequence goes on along the minus strand of NW_007726408.1, from coordinate 249,088 downwards.
AGACAGGCATTAAATAATAATGGCACAAATAAATGTAATTGTATATTTTGCTAAGTGCCGTGGTAAAGTTTCAGGATGTTATGGGGATACCTCAAGGGAATCTAATTCAGGCTGTGGCATTAGGGAAGCGTTTCTGTGTCTGTAGTATTTACAAGAGCATCCCAAAGGACCCACTGGCTTGGTTGTGGTCAATATACCATCTCCCTTGAATCTCACAAAAATCTGTAGGGTAAGACAGGTATGACCTCTGCCTGCCTAATTAAGGAAACAAGCACTGGGATTTTTGTGTGACATGTTCCAGGGGCATGCAATTAATTACCTAGTTTTGAAAGTTTGGCTAGACCTCAGTTCAAAAATCTGTTTTGCATTGCATTACACAACCTTAATGGTTTGAGAAGTGGTCTCACTTTGAGAAAATGCCTTTTGGAGGTGACATCTGAACAGGACCACTAAATATTAAAAATAATTCTATGTGAAAATAAAGTTTCAGTTCTTTAATTTTATACTTGTTTTCCAGACAAAATCTGAACCACAAGAATCTTGATTCTTAAGTGGAAAATCATTTCTACTCATTTATTTTGCCACAAATGCTTTTTGGAAATATGTGTATTTCTGTTTCTTGGGAGGACAGCTTCTAACAGTGTCCCGGAACATTTTGACTCTTGAAGATTTTCTAGATAAAGCATAACCCATATTTTTAACCTTTTAAATGCTAAGAAATAATTTCTCAAGCCATTTTCACAGGAACAGATTTGTAGATATGTAGAGAATCTCAGAGTTCATCTGGTCTAGCTGCACTATTTTACAGATGAGAAAAAAGGCTGTTTGATTTGTTCAGTTTCCCAAATTGTGTTCCACAGAATTTTATTCCTTGGAGGTACCTCATACAGTATTTCCCTCTTGAAAATCAGATATTTCACTTTATTTTACCTAATGTTTCCCGATCTCTTAAGAAGAGAATATTCAAAGAATACTTCTATCGAGTAACATTCATTATTATTTCATAGAACACTTTATGAGATGGTACTGTAAAGAATTTTTATCCTTGTACCATATCGTATATTAGTAAGGTGTTCAAAAGTGTTTTGTTATAGGCACTTAAGTGTAATTTGAATTAACAATACATGACTATGTCATATAATATTTATTATATATAATTTGCAATGACTATTCTAATAATTTTTACTTTGTCGAAATGTTGAGTAGATGAATTTATATTTATACAGTTCTCTAGTTTTCAGATTAAAAGATACTAAGTATGGCATATTGTTTTATTGTTTAGTGGTAGTATTAAGCTTGTTTTTAAAATAAGTATTAAAAAGGAGTTTTTTATTGTCTGTGTGAAAATGGAAGTTAAATTAAGTGATACATCATTGTTCTTATTGTTGAATTTAATGGAAATCTAGTTAAAATGATTATAATGTTTGTTTTCTGATTTTTATTTTCTTTTAGCTGCTGTGCCTCTTTTGCCTGCTTCCATAACATGCCTAAAATTATCTCAGAACAAATTTACATGTATTCCAGAAGCAATTTTAAATCTCCCACAGTAAGTTTATTGTTATTTTAATTTTAAAACCAAATGAGCTGGAACATATCCTTTAGAAACACAGTTTCTATTTAGGCATATAAATGTAATTGATTTCTGAATCTATTCAGCTTAATGTTTTTACATGTATGAATGTTTGATTTTCACTAGACAAAAGACCCAACTCACTACTTGGACTTTAAACTTTTATATTAATTTAGTGGGCTACTGTTTAAAAACAATCTAAGATTATTTAATTAATTGCTGCATTATTATAATCAAATGAGATTACACTGGCTATTAAACTTTAAAAATTTCAATTGCTCTGAGGTTGATATGTTGTCAAAATACTATTAAATTTGAAACTATACTTAAATTATGTTTCAGTGAAATTTTTGGTGAAGATTAGGACAACTTACATAGTCCCAGGTTTGAGGTTTTTTGATTAATTTAATAAAAACAAAAGCTTCCTGTTAACTACAAATTTAGTCATTGATTAGATTTCTACTGTGTTGTCATCTTAAATGATGTTCTAAATGTGTCATACATTATAAACCAAATTCAAAGTATATATTGCAAAAATATACACATATAGATACATAATAATTATATTTTAGCCATAGAAGGTGTTAGCAAACATTCAATAGCTAAGTTAAATCTAGCTTTAGAATGTGTCATTGTCAAAGACTGTTTTAATTGCTCTACAGTTGATTATCTTTTTGATCTTCCTAAAAATCCTATAAGATAGCTACTGTTGTTATCTCCACTTTGTAATGAGGACATTGCTTCATTAGATGAAATAATTTGTCCAAAGTCACATTTCGTAAACACTGGTACTTCAACTTCCAACTTTCAACTCCTACATATAGGCATCTATTGAATTTAGGTGGTCCCATATTTTGAACATAATATATTCCTGAAACTGTGTTTGAAAGACAAATATTTGTGATTGTTGACTAGGAGATACCATTGCCATAAAGAAAGTTTCTTCCCAGAGAACTAAAAATATTAACTAGTCCCTAGTTACACCATACATTAGGCAGCATCTTCAGGTATATGTTTCCATCATTTTGTATATATTTCTTTAATTTTATTTTGTTTCTCAAATGAACATGCAGTTGGTCAGATTAAGTCCTGAGTGAGGCTAAAGAGGCACCGCTTTTAGAAAACCTAGTGATTCTCAGCTTTGTTTCAACTGCATTGCTTGTTAAACATATATGTCTTATCTCTAATACAGTCATATTCATTGTCTTGTTTTCCATGTATTTTTATAAAATAAATAGGGGAAAATCTAGTAAAATTTCAAAATAATAGTACAGTTATTGCTGTGCAGAACTGAACTTTTCCTAGCAGGCAGTACTGCTATGTGAGCTTATAATTAATTCACGAAGCTTCAAATATGCTGGGTGAAAGGGATCAGTATACAGATGTAAAAGTTCAGGCAACCTTTTAATATTTTACCCAGTTTAATATACCAGAATCTCTGACTGTCTTTTTTCCTCCTACACTCCTACACGCATACACTCATGTGCGACATGTGTTTTTCTGCTACATCCTGCAATCTCTGGGTAGCATATTCCTACATGAAAGCAATCAATTTACATTGAGGGCCTACTGTATGCAAAGCATCACACTTAGTGTCGTGATTTTTATCACACCGAGACAAGCTAGCAAAAGGCTGTGCCCACACACAACATTAATTAACTCTAGGACCCAACCTCAGTAATGAGTGGGAGTAAATTGTAAATTTACACATTTGTAAATCTTGTATAGAAGGCAGGAATATTAATGACCATTTTTGCATTTCTTAATTAGGATTTCTCATGTGCCATAAACATTTGTAAAACACTGAGTCATTCCCTCATTCTGAGATTGACATTTTTATGTATCTGAAGTAGGAAAATTGACCTGAGTTTTGTTTTTAGTGGTTCTTAATCATTTAAATTTTGTTGTTACTGAAACATGCCCTTTTTATAGCCTATCTATTCCTATATGTACACATAAAGTCACATGCGTACTCAAATGTAAATAATGTGAGTTTAAAAGTTATGTCTTATTCTCACTCTGGTGAAAATGACTTGTAATGTTATTAATGTATTTTGGAAACACTCATTTGGTTTTCATCTTGACATTGTATTGTTTTAGCTTGCGGACTTTAGATATGAGCAACAATAATATTCAATATCTGCCAGCTCCTACACACTGGAAATCTTTGAACTTAAGAGAACTCTTATTTAGCTATAATCAGATCAGTATCTTGGACTTGAGTGAAAAAGCATGTGCATGGTCTAGAGTAGAGAAACTACACCTTTCTCATAATAAACTGAAGGAGGTAAGTGGTCATCTTTATTTAAAATTATTACCAGTTTTAAAATATACTTCATATATGCATTATTACAAATTATCGTTTAAAATCTGTTTGGTATTTCTTGCTTTTAAAATAAGAAATTTTAAAATTTAAGTAACATAACTTAATTTCCTTGAAAAAAAATTACTTTTGTGCTATATTTTTAAAGAATTATGTGAATATGTGTATTTAATCATGGAAGCACGTTATGCTTTAAGTGTGTCATTTTATAACTAAATCTCTGATCTGTTAACAGGCTCTCGGATACTCTACATTTCTCAAGTTGTTGCTGGGCCATACATAGCCTGTGTTTTTCAGCTGACTTTTTCCCTCCATTCTTTAATTTCTGCATTCCTTCACCATGCTACCCCTCACCCAAACGGATCAACCTCCTTTGCCTTACTCTATGCCTTCTGTTCTTAAATCTGAGAGTGATTATCCCTTTGTCTCAGAAAATATACATATTTCTGAGTTTAAGCCTATTGCCTATAAATACCAAAAAGGATTACGTTTCTGATACTGTGAGGCTCTGAATAACTGTTAATATGTTTTGGTACTTAATTTTTTCTAGCAAATGAAGGTTTTGTATTCTAAATGTAATGCTTTTTGCTTAAAAACTTGGAATGGAACAAAAACACTCCAGTTAAGATGCCACCTAAAGTATAAACATGTAGCTGTATTTTGCTAACATTAAATTGTATATAAGTTTGTAGTGACAACATCTTCATGGTTTTACTGAAAAACATAGGCAGTGTCAGGGAACAGCACAAAGCCACAGGTAATGACTTCAGATAACTGTGAAGAACTTTATTATTGTCAATGTTGCGAGGAGATGAAGCATGTTGCTAGGGGATATTGGGTTTTTAAAGATTAGGAGTAAGTGACATAGATTATTTGGGGGTAAGTTCTTTATATGTATGTTTTTATGTTTTAAAGCATTTATACTGAAAACTTATGGCTAGCCTTTGGAAAGTTTTAGAACTCTGTTGAAAGGTTGTGCACATTGCTGATGGAATCTCTGAGCATTTTTCATTTCCTATCGCCACCTTTTTTCTCGGCACTACACATTTCTTCCTTCCCACCAACAGATTTTTGCCCTGTTTTTTTTCTTTTTTTAATTTCATTAAGATTCCTCCTGAGATTGGCTGTCTTGAAAATCTGACATCTTTTGATGTTAGCCACAACTTGGAACTGAGATTCTTTCCCAATGAAATGGGGAAATTAAGCAAAATATGGGATCTTCCTTTGGATGAACTGCATCTAAATTTTGATTTTAAACATATAGGATATAAAGCCAAAGACATCATAAGGTTAGATAATTTTGCTTCTATTCGTTTTTATTAAATTTGGTTCAGATTTTCTCTGTCTGTGACTCTGGTGGATGTATAGTTACACTTCAGGGAAAAATGAATAGTACTTTTTAACGTTAATATTCTATGTGTCATTTGCCTTTTATTTAATGAATATATTTATATAGTGCCTGTGCAGAGGTTTTTTATTTCTCTTAGTCAAGCTAATGTTGAGTGGCTTCTCCTCCTTATCATTCTTTTCAGTAGAAATGGACTCTAAAAGGAAATTGTAAGGAATTGGTCTCTTGTTACCAATTTCACAATGTAAAGAAATATAGAAGATAATAACTTCTCATGATGCATTTCATACAGCAAATAGTTAACATACAGTTATTGACATGATATGAAATTACTATGATTTTGCTTATGAGGATGAGTAACCTACTCACCATGATCATTTTTGAAACCACCAAAATTTCCCAGATATCACTGTTTCTGGTGTTTATACTTTAGGAATTTCAAATATCTCTGATAACAGATTTCATCCCACCTTTTATTCCCTTCCAGCAAGTTAGTCTTCACCTATTCATAAAATTTTTTACTCGTTTTTCCACAAAGTCATTCTGTCTTGCAGGTCTCAGCTCAAATATCACCTCTCAATGTATCCTTACCTTGATTATAATATCCAGCAAGGCATGGACCGTGGCTGTGTTCACTCACCATTTGATTCTTGGCACCTAACACAGGGTCTGGCATACAATTAAAAACTGTTGAATTACCAGTGACTTACACTTACCTAATTCTCTTCTGCTTAAATTCTCTTAAATTTATATTTAACTCATTGTCTCTTTTTATGAGGAAGGATTTCATTTTCTGAACTCCTGACTTCGACTTAATTTGAAAGGAAAGAGTTTGTTATCCTCTGCAATACATGACTGCCCCTCATCCTACATAATTATTTCTCATGATTTTCCCTCCCTCCTGAAACTGGAAAAGATGTTCATGTAAAAATTGGTTCAATTTTTGCTAACCATTTAGTAGAGCTAGTTTTCAATATATTACACTATATTATCAAGTTATTACATAACTAAATAGTTTTAAATGTGCTTAACATTTTTAGAAAAGACAGACCTGGAGCAGTTTAGATATTGTAGGCATCATTTTCTTTTTTAAGACTGCCTTTTTTTTTCAGAGTGTTGAATTCTTCATAAATAAATAAAACAAGAAATATAATATTGACTTTTTAGCCACATAATCAGTAATGTTGGTCATATTCCTGTTAGTTAGTTATGGCAATGGATCAGTCACTAGTCCCTAAAATTCACTTATGATTTAGTTTACTTTTCTAATTTTAAACTGTGGCAACATTTTAGCACAGATTAAAATATATCTTTCTATGTCCATTATATTTTTGGTAACATTTTAAATCTACTATTATCTTAAATGTGGTTTTGTTCAGCCACCTACAGCCCATCTAATTAATTTCAGTTGTTTTTACACTAAGATTATTAGGAATGGCAGCATGTTAATGTCTGCTGAAAGTGTAATAGTTTGTATGTATGTGTTTATAATGCATTCAATATGATCTATCTATATTCACTATATATACATATACACATATGTGACATATATGAATATTCTCATATATCTGTACATCATTTATACCATATGTGAATATGTATGTGCACGTATGTAATATAATGAATATGACCTCATTATTAGTTTAACAGTATACATCCATATTCTACCTTGGTTCTATGTTATAAGGGCTTTGTAAAATTTCATGCTTTATAATTTTAAGAGTTTTATTTGTATTGTTTAAAAATTCAGATACACATACATACATATATATGTATTAATATATATTGCCTTTTAATTAGTATTGCAAACATATTTTAACATTTTGATTCTTTTTGGTGATAGTGTAGCGTGTTATTATATTTGGTAATGCTATCAAACATTATCAACTATACTAAAATCACTAACAAAATATATGCATTTGCAGTGCATTGAAAGGCATGCGCATTACTAGTTATATGTATGCACTCTTCTGCATATTATATTTTAGAATACTCTGATGCTTAGAAGTATTCAATGCATAAGAACTCACCTAAATCTCAGGTGTACTGTTAAGCAGTTTATTGACTTATTTTTATCTTTCAAATACTAGGTTTCTTCAACAGCGGTTAAAAAAGGCCGTGCCTTATAACCGAATGAAACTTATGATTGTGGGAAACACTGGGAGTGGTAAAACCACCTTATTGCAGCAATTAATGAAAACCAAGAAATCAGACATTGGCATACAAAGTGCCACAGTTGGCATAGATGTGAAAGACTGGCCTATCCAAATAAGAGGCAAAAGGAAGAAAGACCTCATTCTGAATGTGTGGGATTTTGCAGGTATTTATTTCTCTAGAATTTTTAAAAATTTACTTTTACCTTCTACTTAAAACAGGGATTTAAAAACTGGGTTTTCTGTTCCAATACAGAAAAAATATATATAGAGTGAGTAGATCCTGTAGAATCATTCTAAAGCCATTTACTTCTCCTAATTTATTTTAGCTTTGCCACCAAAATGGAGAAGTACATGGAAGGAAATATTAGGAAGTGGTATGTGACAGCTGAGGCTAAATACTTGGTTGGTAGTTAATAGATATGCTAAAAGTTATTAGTCTCTAGTGAAAACCCAGAATGGCCCTCTAAATATTGTTGATTGTTTTTCTCTTTTTAGTATGCTAAATAACAAATAGTAGTATGCCCTAATTTTTTCTTTTTTAAAGAATTCTTGCCTACATATGACGTCACTCATTTGTGCAATCTAAAAAAAAAAAAAAGTTGATATTATAGAGGCAGAGAGTAGAACAATGGTAAGTTGCCAGAGAATGGGGGTGGTGGGGGAGGGAAAACAGGGAGAGGCTGGCTCATGAGTACAAAATTATCATTAGATAGGAGAAATAAGTTCTGATGTTCTATTGCACAGTAGGGTGACTATGGTTAACAGTTAAGTTTTGTATATTACATAATAGCTAGAGGAGAGGCTTTTGAATGTTTTCACCACAAAGAAATGATAAAGGCATGCAGTGACTGATACATTAACTACCCTGACCTGATTATTATACAACATATATATGCATCAGAACATCAGATTGTACCCCATAAGTATGTGTAATTACAATGTGTATTATTTGTTACAATATGTATTAATTTTATAAATCAATTATAAAAAGAAAAAAAAGAGGAAAGAATTCTTGCCTACTGTCTGGAAGATCTTCAATCTTTATTTATTAAAAAAATCTTCAATTTTAATTCAGGCCGTGAGGAATTCTATAGTACTCATCCCCACTTTATGACCCAGCGAGCACTGTACCTGGCTGTCTATGACCTCAGCAAAGGACAAGCTGAGGTTGATGCCATGAAGCCTTGGCTCTTCAATATAAAGGTAAACACCGTCAGCAGATTCTGTTCTAATCATTTGAAAATAGAAAATAATTCTAATTAATTTTTTTGTGTGTAAGATAATTTATTTTAGGCAAATAGTTGCTTTAAACAGTCTCTTCAAATAGTTTTTCAAAGAAATGATAAATGTCTGAGGTGATGGATATGCTAATTACCTTAATTTGATTATTACACATTGTGTACATGTATTGAAACATCACACCATACCCCATAAATATATACAATTGGTATGCGTCAATTAAAAAAAATAAACCAATTAAAAAGGAGAAAGTTAGAAGCACTAAAATTTTGAGTTGGGAAATTTTCAGAGTAATTAAGTCATGACACAAAAGTAGTGTCTTCCATATGGAACACACTATCTGTGCCTGTAACCCTTTTATACTATAAAACTTGAAAACATGTGTGTTCAACTATTTTAAATCACATTATTTCTTAAATGAACTATCAACACATCTAATTTAAAATAAATTATGCTAAAGAAAAGCAATCTGCACCTGATCAGTTATGTCCTCGTTGGCAATTTAGTACGAGGTCCTTCAGTTTCTACCCTTTAAATGGTCCCAGGTTATTATGCTCTTATATTTGGCATCTCCTTTTTGTCATTTTTCTACTCTTTGCCTTGCTCTCATGCTGTCAGCTATTCCTTCATGTAATATAGCTTTTTAGAGTTGAGAGCAAAGTAAGAGTGCCTGCTCACTAAATGATGCTCCAGTGAGCTCTTCTATGAGTAAAGACCTTAAAAAGATTTGTGTCAGGACATTTTGGCATGTAACTTAGCTGCATACAAACTTGTTTTGTAATTTGGGTGATCTTTTGAAATTCTCTTTTCTTGGCTTTATTATAGCTAGCCAATGTGAGCAAATATTACAGTGGCAGTAATATTATTTTAGTGGCTTTTTTTCTTTCATGGTAGACTCCAAATTGAATGACCCTTTTTTCTTTTTTCTTTTTTTTTGGTGGCTGGCTAGTCTAGGGATCTGAACCCATGACCTTGGTGTTATAAGGCTGTGCTCTAACCATTTGAGCCAACTGGCCAGCCCCCACATTGAATGAATTTAAAATGAATTCAGGAGATTAAATTCACAGATAAGGAAGAGAAATAAACCATATTATGTCAACTAGATATAATTTGGGGATTTGTCACATGCTCATTTTATTTAGAAGCATGCATAGCAAATAACTCACTTTAAGGACTGCAAAATAAAAAGAAAAGTAAAACTACACCACTACTACTGTATGGTCCACCAGAACAATGGTAAGAATTAGATTAAGAAGGGGAATGGAAGTGACTTTTTAAAATTTCTTAAGGGTTACATTTTTTTCTTAGATTGAAAGGAGGAAAGACAGTTGTTATTTTCTTCTTTGGAGTCTTTTAGTGTCTTATTTCTACTCAAGTGAATTTCATAGAAAGAAAATATCCACAGAAACTAAGCAATCCCGATTTCAAAGCCAGCACAGGAGTGTTTCGTGTCTTTGCCTCCAGGCCCGTGCTTCCTCTTCCCCTGTGATTCTCGTCGGCACACATTTGGATATTTCTGATGAGAAGGCGCGCAAAGCCTGCGTAAGTAAAATCACCAAGGAGCTCTTGAATAAGCGAGGGTTCCCTGCAATACGAGATTACCACTTTGTGAATGCCACAGAGGAATCCGATGCTTTGGCGAAACTTCGGAAAACCATCGTAAATGAGAGCCTTAATTTCAAGGTAATCATGGTTTATGCCTACGTAGGCTGGTAGATAAATGTATTTGATTCATTCTCATGTTGTGCAGCTGCTTAGAGGTGCCAGGAGTCTTGAGAAGAGAGCAGCTATCTTAAAATCGTGAGCTTTAAAAAATAGGTATTAACGTTATTAAAGTATTTTCAATTATATAATTACTTATTTATACCATACCTCATTTCTAATTCATAGAAATGGGAATAAAAAATAGGGAATTCTCAGAAAAACTGGGAGAATGTTTCTAGGCCACTGAGAAAATGTTTCTGATGCTCTTTCTCTCCCAACATCTTATCATGGTGATTTAATCAAAAGGATAAAGGTGAATATCAGGGTCTTGGGATCATCTTTCTTCTATTATTGTTTGTTTCTCTATCTGCTCCTTTCTTTTGGATTTCCTATTTTATGCATATCTCGACCTTTTGTGCTGCTCCTTCATATCTCTTGTCACTGCGATTCCCATTCCAATTTTCCCCCCTCAATATTGTGAGACAGCTCTTTCATTTAGTCAAGACCACTGATTTGGTTTTCAGCAATGCCTAAGTAATTACTTAGTTCATACAAACTGGGTTTTTCATTTCAGGATTTAATGTTTTATATTTCCAAAGTTCTCTTCTAGTTAAGCCAAATGTTCATAAAACACAAATAAATCAGTTATCAGGGAGAACACTCTTTTTTAATACTTGCAGGAGAAAGAAATTTTCCCTGGGTTCTACAGGGAGCATGGTGTAAACTGTACTGAAAAACACCCTGGTAGTTCAATGTGACAAACACAATGGTGAATTTGATTTAGTCCCTGTTGGCTTAGCTCATTAGCACTAATGATCAAGATTGTGACTTATAACTAGAGTCCTGTTTGGCCTGGACAGTCCCAGCATAATTATGAATAGTGTCCCACTACATTTTCAAAAGCATTCCAGTTTGTACTATAAATTGTATGGTCACCCTGGTTATAACTCCATGGTGGTCAGTTAGCTTAGTTCTGTTTGATTTCCACAGATTATGCTTCTATTTAAAACCTAAAGAGCCAGTTAGAAATGTGTTGGTCTTTCTGGTACCCAGGGAGAATTTGTACTTTTGTATCTTTCAACACATTTCTTATGGTTACTAAAATGTTTTATGAGTGGTGGATTGATACTGGCATTTTATATAAGAAGAATGACATTATTTATTTGCAGATATTTCTACTGTCTTGTGGAGCATATTATCAGAGAGTGATATGAATTACACCAAATATACAAAATTTATTCATCCAATTAATCTCTTAATCCAGGTGTTTTTTTTCTGAGACTATATCCATACTTAACAAACTTTATTGTCACTTAGAATATTTTATTTCTTTGTCATTGCTATCAGAGCATATACCATATTTTTTAAAAGACTCATTGGAGGATGAGGATGAGTTTGTTTTGAATTTAGCTGAAGAAGAGTCAATTGATAAGGTGGTTGGTTCATGAAGCTGGATTAATAATACTGCTTTTGTCTGATAGCAAGATATCACTATCAATCAATAGCACCAGTTTTTCTCCAGCACTTATAAATGCACTTCAAAGATAATTCTGTACAAGGAAGTAAAACAGATGCTTTGAGAAATGGCAGTATTATTTAAAGAAAGGTATATATCGCTAATGGATGCACCAGTCTGCATGTAGGCTTGAAAACCCATTTGATTGCTTTCTAGAATAGTGACTCTTTCAGATGACCCAGGACCGGTAAGCCTGCCAGAACTTGAATATTCTTTTCTCCCTGAGGTGCTTCAACCTGTATTCAGACAACAGCATTTAACCTATTGAAGGTCATTTTTTTGCCCTCTCATTTGCTTTTCATCTTTTCCTTTTATCTTGTTTCTTCTCTAATCTTTCCCTGTCTTACCGTTAATTAACATGTGTATCTAAACATGCAGACTCTTTAGAATAAATTTTTTTATTACTTATTTATTTATTTATTTATTTATTTATTTATTTATTTATTTATTTATTTATTTATTTATTTATTTTTTGTGCTCAGCCTGTTGGTGACCTGTTAAACTGAAAGGACAGCAGGACAAAATGGAGTTCAGTGCCAACAATACTCCTTTCAATCTCATCCAGCGCATTAGCAGGGCAGGCATCCTTTGCTGGCCCTGTGATCCAGCCCTGTAAAATTCATCCCCTTTCTACCTGATTTGCTTCCTATAAACAACCCTTGTTTACTTCTAAATGTAGGTTTTTCTCCTTGAGTTAAAACATAGACTTCAATCTGAAGTTCTATTTCATATTAATTTATAAATGATGAAGAGAGGGAATATGAAAAGTGGAGGTTAGTGGAATTATATTTAATTTTCTGGAGCAAGAGCTACATGAAAACAATCTTTCAAATGAACCTTTGCAGGTAAATATGGAAGTAATGATTATGGCAGCTGTAAATCAGGCTCCTTAAAGTTCTGGTTACAAGTAGAAAAAGAGCAAGTTAAATTTTTGTGTGAGTGCTGAATAAAATCCAATTTCTATTTGTAATAAATTTAAGAATATAAGTAGAAATTCTAATAAGTATTATCAAGTAGAGAATGTAATCTCAGAAGCAGGGAGAGTTTGCCATCTGGTGGTTCTTGAAGGCATTTTCTTTACTATTAGAGCTGCATTTCTGCTTTAAATTATTTTCAAGAAAAAAATTGTTTGGGAAATAGTTTTATTATAGAACTACCATCTTAAGGCCACTATTTTTAAAATCTTACTTTATATATTACTCAATTAGTAGGCAGTGGTTAGATTCTAAGTGTAACACACCAATAATTATCCTCTTATGTCAGAGTCATTAGACGATTTCTTATTTTCCCAAGTTCAGGGTTCCACGAGAAAGCATAGCTTGTATGAGAAGGTTTTTATGTCTCCAGGTTTCACTGTTGATATATACGTTCCACTAATATATTGTAAATAGCAAGCACAAAATTTAGTGTTTTACCTTCGGGTGTGAATATTTTTACCTGGTAATAATGTCTAAGAACTCTGTAATACTTACTAATGTTTTTATGCTAACATGTCTCTTGAACATTAAGTTTAACGTCTTAGAAAACAGAAATCCTCTTTTTATGGTTAATGATTTATCTCAGTTGTTGCAGTGGAATTTCTGGATAGCTAAATAAATATTTTCATATTATTTTATTTGATAGTTCTTTCCAAAGTGGCTTCTGGGTCCACAATTTTCTTATTTTAATTTTATTTTCCTTATTTCTTACAGTTTAAATAGCTTTACATTACATTTTGATTTTATTTAAAAATATATTTTTCAGTAATATACCCGTTTCTGTAAAAACTGTTAGCATTGAATTTACAAACCACCTGACAAATGCATCAATAAGATAGATTTTTACAGCTTGTTATTTGTAATTTCATAGATCCGAGATCAGCCTGTTGTTGGGCAGCTGATTCCAGACTGCTATGTGGAGCTTGAGAAAATCATTTTATCAGAACGCAAAAATGTGCCAATTGAATTTCCTGTCATTGACCGGAAACAGTTATTGCAACTAGTGAAAGAGCATCAGCTTCAATTAGATGAAAATGAGCTCCCTCATGCGGTTCACTTCCTAAATGAATCAGGTTTGTGTGTTTTTTTGTTTTACATATTTTTTTTAAAGCTTGGCTGTCATAATTTGTAAAAATTTATAAAAGAAATAGCATTTGCATTCAAAATTTAAGAGAATATACGCAAAATTCTTTAATAGGCCACTGCTTTTTTCTTTCTGGAAGATCATTATGTGCATGGATGTTGAATCATATATCATGAAATTTAGCAATCATCTGAGTGTAAGGTAGAGGAAAGAGTCCCTGAGCAGGAGTTAAAGCATGTGGGTTCTAGAGCTTGGCTTTACCGTTCAGGAGATACGGAGCTTTGAACACAGCCATATCCTTTCATAGCATCAGATGAATTTGGTGCATGTGAAGGGTACTTTTGCACTGTAAAGGAGAATTATTAATCAGATGGTTTAACTGGGGCACTTAGAGATTCGCTGTTGGTGTGAGATGATGCAGTTGCTGCATGGCAGATTGTGGTCTGTTGGGTCACACATCCATCTTACTGATGAAGACTCTCAGACCCACTTCAGTGCTAGCTGTGTACTTGAGCAGCATGACCTTGCTAGAAACTTGTGAGTTGATTGGTAGTACTAGAGTTAGTGGCTGGGAAACTGCTTTCGATTTCTAGATTCTGTTGTATGAAAAATATCTTCACTTGGATTATAATCTGTTCCTTTTTCCTAACATTCTTAAATCAGATATTCTGAGAAATGCTGTTTCTTACCTGTATTTGAAAATAAGATGTGTCTTTGTTGTGTGTATTTCAAAAGCCAAAAAGAAAATCACGAGTTTTTATTTATTTGTAAATGTATGCCATGCAGTGCATGTCAGTGTCTCAGATATGCTTATATGTGATCATTTATATAGTTCAAAAATATTTCTTTATAATATTGAGACTTTAGAGCTTGGGAATTGAGATACACAGGTTCTAGTTCCAGCTCTGCCACTAATTATGCTGAAGTTTCCTCATTTGTAAAATGAGGAGGTTGGACTAGATACTCTCTAAAGCCCCTAGATATTTGTATGTTCTAGATCCCATGTTTCACTATTTGATGAATTTTTACTGCAGGAGTCCTTCTTCATTTTCAAGACCCAGCACTACAATTGAGTGACTTATATTTCGTGGAACCCAAGTGGCTTTGCAAAGTCATGGCACAGGTTGGTGTCATATTTTGGTGGCATAAGAGTTATGATTGACACCTAGAGCATTGAGCATTTTAGAGTTTGTATTCAGTTAAGGCAGAAACTGTTCTAAATACAGTAAATTATAGAGCACTTGACATAGAAAACTACTTGAAGAGCTTCATGGATAAAGTGAAGATATCCTAAGAGTTCACCTTCCTGTCTTTGCGTTCAAATCAGAGACAGATGTTTATAACACTCTGTTCCATGCTGCTTTTCTAGTTCCTGATACCTTTGGTTTGTTATTGACTTGATCAGTGGAATCCAGTCTTTGTAAAAATCTTCAGGGTAAACACATGTGAGAAAATTGGGTTCATGAGCCTGTGAAACCTTTATCTATGTAACATGAAGAAGTTTTGACTCTTAAGTGGAATGATCTGAGCTCTGAATGCTTACAGTCTTGAAAACTTTGGATGGTGTTGGTTACGGCTATCTTTTCTCCATTTATATTTCATGTGAAAAACGAAAAAAAAATGGTTTCTTCTCTCAGTGGTAATCCATTACCAATGAGTTGATATTAATTAGGTGTAATAATAAATCTCTATAGGTTTGCCATAGGAAACGATTAGAGTAAAACACATTAGCTCAGGGTTTCTCAGTCTCAGCAGTGTTGACATTTTGGGCCAGAAAATTATTTGTTGCACATTATAGGATGATTGTTTCATCTTTGGATTCAATTTTCTAGATGCTGTTAGTACCCTCCTAGCTATAACTAGCAAAAATGTGTCCAGATACTTCCAAATATTGCCCCAGCTACGAACCATTGCATCTAGCTTAATCATGAACTGAGATGAGCTCAGGGAGGACGTCTCCAGCTTGTGTATTCATTGGCAACTATTTTGTTAATGACAATAATTTATAGTTTTGCATGTGGCTCTCTAAATCCCTTAAATGATTATATCTTTTTATATTAGAAATATCTCTTCCAATTAAACCATAATAGTAATTAAATTCCCTCAGATAATCTTGAATAATACTTCCAAATTCCATCTAAGGAAAACAAGGAAGATATTTTGAAGATGGAATTCAGTTGAGGTTAAGTCCTATACCATGGAAATTGAGAGCATATTGAAACATTATAGTAATTGGCAATTAATTGTAATGTGTCAGTTGTTCCTATTTTGGTAGATATTTTTAAATTAGATATTCACCCTTCTACACAAATGCCATGGAAAGTGTGGTTTTACTCATCTATTAAATGATAATGGAACCA
This sequence comes from Galeopterus variegatus, assembly GCF_000696425.1. Lineage (NCBI taxonomy): Eukaryota > Metazoa > Chordata > Mammalia > Dermoptera > Cynocephalidae > Galeopterus > Galeopterus variegatus. Next base: position 232,811 of record NW_007726408.1, on the reverse strand, counting down.
GTAGAGCAGTGTGGTTGAGAGCACATGGTCTAGAGTCAGCTTGACCTGTGTGTGAATCTCTTCTAAATACTTATCAGGTTTGTGACATTTCTTAATGTTTTAAGCCTTTGTTTTATCTCTTATATGGCCTTCCAGGTTCAATGCAAGTGAGCGATAAATGTTAACTAATTTTATATTTGACCTACTGTATTTGGTAATTCAAGGCACGTTCTTTTAGGATATGAAAGAAAATCTCCAAAGGTGTAAAGACGCATTCATGTAGTTTTGAAAAGGGTGTCAGGTATGGGGCCAATTAAAAAAATATGTGTAGTAGATGCATCCTGTACAGCAAAGAGACTTTAAAATATACCCTGCAGATTTTGTAGTCCTTGGCACACTATAGCTATCAGAAAGTGACCAAACTCTACATAGTCAAGAAAAGGCTAAAGTTGCCCCCAAAAGTTATTTCCCTGTGACTCTGGAATATTTGAAGTTGCACATGTGTGGGAAATACTAGGGTGGGCATATATTATACAGTAGAATAAGGAAGAGGTTTGCATCAGAATCACCCTTTTTAAAACAAAAGCAGATTTCCACTATGACTGTACTAAAATTCCTGAAGATTCTGTGGAATAATTAAGTGGAAACTTCTTGAGAATTCTTCTCATTAGCATAGTTATAATATAAACTTGTTAATTTAAGAAAAATTAAGTCAATAATTTGAAAGGGTCAATGTTATTTTGAAAGACATTTAAAATGTGAGTAAAATAAAAATTTAAATTTCTTATTAACTTAAAAAATAAATACCATCATTTTTACTTATGCTTATTAATTAAAATATGATTCATTTTTTACTATAATAAATATGTCATTTTTAAAGGGATCGAAAGCTATAAGTAATCAGGTGAAAACAAAAGTGAATTGTCTGACACCCATAAACAAAAATAAATAAGGGTATTCATCCTTAAGAATGATTAAGAGAAAGGCAGGAATAATTTCATGGTGCAAAAGCCCTAATGAGCCCACCCACTCTCTATGTGCCCTGTTAGGTCACTAATTAAAGAAAGTTCCGTCAAGGGAGGGAGAAGTTTACAAAACTCATTTAACTGTGACAAAAGACATATGAAAGGGACTTATTTAATTAATCAGGTGGAACATTAAAAAGCTTTCATGACTATTTAATCTTGATAAAAACACGTGCGAGAATTACAAAGGAATTTGGAAAATTCTCTTTCCTTGAATAAGAGTATAAGTTAGCCATCCTAGTTACTAGGTTGAAGGAATATTAGGAAGTCTTATAAAGGTGAAAAAATTAAGATCACGTTTTAGATTTTATTGCAATGTAACAAGCCACTCCCAAGTGTGGATGCTTAAAACACCAACAATTTATTATTTTGCATTAATCTGTGGGTTGAATGGGCTCAGCTGTGTGGTTCTTCTTCACATGGTATTGGCAAGGGTCATTCACTTGGCTTGATTCATTGAGCCAGGCTGGAAAGTCCGAGAAAGCTACACTCACATTTTGGTGTATTGGTGCTCCTCCAAGTGGCCTCTCACATGGCTAACTTGGTTTTTCTCATGGCATGATGATCACAGAGTAATTGGTCATCTTACATAGTAGCTGGATACCAAGAGAAATGGAACAGAAGTTTCCAGTCTTCTTAAAGGTTAGGCCTAGAACTGACAAAATATCAGTTCTCCCATCAGAGCAACCACAGGCCAGCTCCAACTCAAAGGAAGGGGAAATGAATTCCATTTTTTGATGGATTAAGGACCACACAAGTATAAGAAAAGAATTGATGGTGTCCATGTTCAGAAACTATATACAACAAATAGTGGTAGAATACTATAGATCTGCTAGAAAAATTAAGCACATACTCTCTCTTAAATGAATTTGTCTAGTTAAAATAAACTAGGATAAGTAGATAATAATGGCTAACAGATGAGGACTTATGATATGCTTTTCAAAGATTATCTCATTTAATTATCACAGAAACCCTTTTTAAATGGTACTATACTAGCCCATATGTTGAAGTTGAAGATATTGATGGACAGAGATATTAAATAATTTATCCAAAGGTACACATTCAGGAAGAAGTAGTATTAGGATTTCAAACCAAGTAGTTTGACCCCAGTGCCTAAAAACCTAACCTTAGGATAAAATGCTCCAAATCACATTTTCTCAGAATTCACTCAGTTGACGATATTTATTCAACACCTACCATGTTCCAGATATTGTCTGCTGCTGGGATTATAGTAGTGGACAAAGCAAAGTTTTTGTGCTCATGAGGCTGACATTCAATTGAAAGAAAATAAATAATAAATAAGGCATGTGGTACAGTGTGTTGCAAAGAAAATTGGAAGTATGGTTGTAGATAGAGAGTGAATTGTAGCAAAGATCTTAGCACTTAAAAAGCACTAAAACAGCAAACAATTCTCTTCACCACCTAAATTGTAAGGGCAATCTGGAAGTGCTATAAAGTACACAAAATAGGAGAAGTCCTAAACTACAGTTTTTATTCTTCAGTGACCCATTGTACATTGTCGTTAAACCAATATGCTCAATCGATTGTGCACATATTGATTCAATAAACATTATACACACAAAATAGAAATATAGAGATGGGCAAAACAAGTCCTTGGGTCTAAGGATTATACAATCCAGTATTTCACTCAACTTCCTGATAACATAAATAACATAAATAATGTTTGCTTTTATTTAAATATGCTTTAAATTTTATAGATCTACTAAAGAAAATTAAGCACAAATTAAAACTAATTAGGTTAAGTAAAATAAATTGGAATATGTAGATAATTATGGCTAATATATGAAGGCTTACTGTGTGCTAAAAATTGTCATGTGTACTTTGCATGCATTACATGTGTTATCTTATTTTGTTCTCACAGCAATCTTAGAGACAGTCACTTTTATTATGTAGTTTTACAGAGAAGGAAACTGTGTCTTAAAGAAATCAAGTACCTTTCCCAGGGTCATTCAGCTAGTGACAGAGCTGGATTTGAATCTGGGTTCTTCTGACTTTGATTCTTAAATCAAAGCTCAAAGTATGGTCTCTGTGTTAGAATCATTTGGGTTGCTAGTTAAAAAAGCCTTGCTGCAAACCTATTGACCCAGACTCTGTGAGTAGAATCCAGCAAAATATAACAGTTATTTTGAGAAAATCTAAATTGTACCATACTGCCTCTCTTCCCATTGATAGAAATCCTTTCTTATGTAAAGTAGTATTTCTATTGCAAACTGGTAGTGATAACAATCTGGAAGATATTTTCCCTAGGAATATATTATTAATGAGACTATAAGAGAGATGTGGGATACTGGATTGATCTCTTAACTGGAGCTAGGTAAATCTTGAGGTTCATTGATTTCAGAGAATCTCAATAATTTCTATTCTGAATCCACTCCCTTAATTTAACAAATTTTGGAAGGAAGTGGATGCTGCAGGGTCTTCTAGGCTACATGGCTACTAGAGAAACTAGGTCCTGTGTTGTAATTGACAATGTTACAATTGTTCTGATCTCTTTCACTGAGCAAAGAGACATGAAATGCTTTAAATTTGAAATATTTCAGAAAATGAATTCTAGTGAGATTATGTGTGAGTTTAAATCTTTCAGATTTTGACAGTGAAAGTGGAAGGCTGTCTGAAACATCCTAAGGGAATTATTTCACGTAGAGATGTGGAAAAATTTCTTTCAAAGAAAAGGAGATTTCCAAAGAACTACATGTCACAGTACTTTAAACTCCTAGAAAAATTCCAGATTGCCTTGCCAATAGGAGAAGAATATTTACTAGTTCCAAGCAGGTAAGCCACCCTTAAAAATTTAATTAACCCATGGAATTTCACCATGTATTATATTGTTTTAATTGTCAAAGTAACTTTGGTCTATAATAGATGTGTTAAATATACATATATTTTTTGCTTACTTGTGTAAAATTTCTGTTGAAGTATAGCATTTACTTTTAGTAAAAACACTGCATATGACATTTTAAAGATATAGTAGATGACTTATTTTATGTGTATAATTACTATTTGGCTTACCAGTGCTTAAATTATATGAGAAATGTACGTAGTAGAGATTACTTTGTGTGTGTATCCTTGGGGTACTGAGAGAGTTATTATATTAGGCAAGTTCTGGGGAGACAATGAGTTTTCAATAGAGTTTTAAAAGAATTTATAGCAACACGATGGCACCCTAAATTCTAGCCCTCTATTACAGAAACTTTTCTTATTGCTTTATAAGCAACTAGGAAATGTTATAAAGTAATATGAAGTTGAAAAGTGCAAATTACATTGATCTATGGATGGCAGCCAATTCTAAACATAAACACTTTTTTTCTAGAACATGTATTTTTTTCAAGTTTTATATAATCTTAATATTTGTCTATCATAACTAGTTGTAATCATTTATTAGTGCACATAGGATTACTGAAACAATTTTATGCTTCTCCTATGTCTGAGCATGCATTTAAATTGATTAAATGACCATTGAATTTTTGATGTAGGCAGAGCATGTAGAAAAAGAATATTACAAAAAAAGTGCAATTTCTCGGAATAGTTCTCTTCACCTATTTCAAGCAGTAAAGCACTTTGGTCGACATGGTTGGGTATTTTATGAAGGTGTATAATGATCCTGTACTTTTCCCTTTAGTTTGTCTGACCACAGGCCTGTGATAGAGCTTCCCCATTGTGAGAATTCTGAAATTATCATTCGACTATACGAAATGCCTTATTTTCCAATGGGATTTTGGTCAAGATTAATCAATCGATTACTTGAAATTTCACCTTACATGCTTTCAGGAAGAGGTATGTATTTAATGAAGACAATCTTTAGAGAAATTTGGGAGAAAGTATATTAAAAATAGTGTGTAATCTTTCTAGAGTTTACTTGTTTGGAAGGCAGCTGAAAATCAGAAAATAAGCTCAAAAAATAAGTTTAATATTGATTTCAGAGTGGCCAATATAAAGGCACATTAGCACATATAAACTCACGCAGTTTGTCAGGAAGACAATTCTTCAGGTCTTCACTCAGAACTCATTTGTTCTTATTTTAGACACATTTCCAACAACTATAATTATCTTGCTTTCCAAGAGACAGCAAAGTGGAGGCAATAATTTTAAAAGGTGAGATTACTAGGAGTCATTGGTTTAAAAGCAGACACGTGCACACACATGTGCACACACAAACAACAAAAAAGACAAAAAAAAAATGACCACTGTATAGTCAGAGAGTTTTACTCAACAAGTATAATAGATTCTGACCATTCAGTGTAGGGACTGGAATATATCTATTCTGCTGTACAATCCCTGAGAGATTAACAAAAAAGACCAAAATTCGTGCTGATAATATTAGCTCTTTCTTCTAGAATAAAGAGACTTCTTAGTGCCCCAAAGGGAAAATATCATTTTCAGGGCGGTGGGGGGGCATTAAAAGTCAGCTTTATGCAGGTATTTCTGGTTTCTGAAAGAAACCTTTTCTTGCTTGGAATTAAACAGTATATAGGTAGTTACATTGCATGAAAAAGTTCAGGAAGTTTGGGTTGTAGCATGACCATCCACTTCTTTTTAAAAATTATGAGAATTTACGACTCTTTTCCTTCTCCTATTAAGCATGCAAAACTGCTTAACAGCATGAACCCAAAATGTATCTTAGGTAATCTATAGGGCATTTAACTTATTTTATTGCAAAATTAAAGATAAAATATTTAATATAATATTTAATAGATATAATAGAAGACTCATAAGAACCCAATAACTTCTTTCAAAACAAATGTATCTATATTACTGTCACTTGTGTTGCCTGCAGTATTTTTTCCCTTTAATTTATAAAGTAGTTAATAATTAGTGGCTACATTCGGATCCATTTAAACTTCTTTCAGAACGAGCACTTCGCCCAAACAGAACGTATTGGCGACAAGGCATCTACTTAAATTGGTCTCCTGAAGCTTACTGTTTGGTTGGATCTGAAGTCCTGGACAATCACCCAGAGAGTTTCTTAAAAATTACAGTTCCTTCTTGTAGAAAAGGTAAGGAAATCAATTCGAACATTTGAATTGCACCACTAAAGGAATCTAAATTTTTAAAACACTTTACCATTTATCTTTTCTAGCTTTGGTTTAGAGAGAGTTGATGAGCTCTTTTTTGAATTCTGTAGGCTGTATTCTTCTGGGCCAAGTTGTGGACCACATTGATTCTCTCATGGAAGAATGGTTTCCTGGGCTGCTGGAGATTGATATTTGTGGAGAAGGAGAAACTCTGTTGAAGAAATGGGCATTATATAGTTTTAATGATGGTGAAGAGCACCAAAAAATTTTACTTGATGACTTGATGAAGAAAGCAGAAGAAGGTGTGTTTTGATACAACTTACAAAAATTTTTTAAAAGTAATCCCTTGATATGTGTGAAGTGACTTTTATGATAAATGTAAAAATCATTCCTACCCATAAGACATTAGTTAACAGATACTCTATTTACTTGGAGTGACTGTTCAGAAAAATAGATTATATTTATTAGCAATAAGATTTTGGGTTCTACAGTCAGAAAGTGTTGATTTGAGGGTTTGAATACTGGCTCATTGAGCAACATAACCTCATCTTTGAAATGGGAATACTAACCAAACCTATCTCATAGGATTGTACTGAGGATTAAAATAGACAATATGTGGAAATAACTTACCAATAAGTCTGCCATATGATAACTGTTTCATGAATGTGGCAAAAGTGGAGAATAGATACCTTCCTAGTCAGAAGTCAGCTAGCCTAAGGCAGTTCTGAATTTTATTTAATAGACATGCCCAAGAATGAGTTTTTAAAATTCTAAAAGATTATGTTAAGTGAACATTTACAATTTTCTCAGAATTTCTAGAGAAATCTAAAATTGGTAAGAAACCCTAAGAGAGTGATTAGACATAGAAAATATGTATTTTTTTCAAGTCAAAAACACAAATTTATGTATATCCCTAAATGTTCTTCTAAAAAAATCGTTTATGTACTTCTCAGGAGACCTTCTAGTAAATCCAGATGAACCAAGGCTCACCATTCCGATATCTCAGATTGCACCTGACTTGATCTTGGCTGACCTCCCTAGAAATATTATGTTGAATAATGATGAGTTGGAATTCGAGCAGTCTCCCGAGTTTCTCTTAGGTAACTATTTTTGTTAGTTTGAGGATAAAAGTTGAGATGCAATTTTCTCCTTATAATGTAGAAAATATGTAAATATCATAATTATACCTTCATAGATTTTTAGTATCTTCATATATTTGTTACAGTGTTTTTCATTTGGAATGATAAAACGTAACATCATCTTACAGATCTGGAATTTGATTTGCACGTGCTCATGTAGACTAGGATCAAGATGAGGATGGGACTATCACGGAAGCACAAACATTTATAAAATATGTCCTTGCGTTTGCCTTAATATCCAGGGGTAAGGGAGGCCGATGAGGAGGGTTTCAGTCAAGTGAAGCAGTCATTTCTCAGTCTCAAAAAGGTAGAATAAGTAAAGGAAGAACACCTCTGTGTAGTCATAGCAGCAGTTTTATTACTTGGTATGACATGACAATGCTGAATTCTCATAAAAATATTCAGAAAATCTTGGGGATTAAAAAATCAGAAGTGCTAAATTGGTGTCATATTCAAGTTCTTTTTTTTTCCTTTTGTTATGTGGATCAGTTTACATTTATTGGCTGGTACCATGAATTTATTTGTTCAGTGATTTTCCACAGGGTATGATGGAAATTGCTGAATTCACGTAGCATCTCTCAGTGTTCACTGAAAGAAGGTGAAGCCATGGTGACCATGTTCCAGTATTCTCATTTCTGTTTTACTTCCTGGGCCTATTCTCTCACTACATGGGTTTTGAGTCCTAAAATATGTTTTTTAAGAATGTTTCATAAACTTAAGAAATTCAAAATATTTACAAATTGTAACTACGTTTGGAAAGAAATGCATATGATATGTCATACCGTATCATTCTGTAGAATACTTCTGTGACTTCCCATCTCAGAATAAAAGCTAATGTCTTTATAGTGCTTATGATGCCCTGATCTATTTGCTCTCTGGTTACCTCTTTTTTAAAAGTACATATTCTTAAAATTTACTTTTTTAATTGACAAGTGAAAATTGTATATGTTTATGTATAACTTGATTTTTTAATATATCTATACTTAGTGGAATGGCAAAATGAAGCTATTTAACAAATGCATTATGTCACATACTTATTTTTTCATGGTGAGAACACTTAAACCTACATTCCTAGCAATTTTCAAGTATAAAATATATTATTATTAACTGTGAGTTCACATACTCAAGTTCTAAACATTCTTGGGAGTCATTGGGAAGACTATGAAAAGCATTGGATTGATTTAATATAAAGTATTCAAAGACAATTCTGACTTTCCTTTGTGTAGTATTTGTTGTTGTTGTGTGTATACATTTAATTTAAATTACCATAGAGAGAACAGCTAAAATCTGTCTATCAGGACATAATATTATTAGCAAAATAACGTCCAAAATTTGGGACATGACATATAAAGCTAAATAAACTTCTTTATACCTTTATTCTTCACATTGACTGGGAATTTTAGAATGAGTTCAAATTCTTTTGAACTCAGGAAGTGAATATATTCTCAGGAAGTGAATATATTCCCAGGAAGTGAATATATTAGTAATAGTGGGATATCACAAAATTCTGAATTATCAATGCTGAATCCTACATCTTAACCAACCCAAATTTCAATAGTGATTCGAAAGATGCAGGCAAGTACCAGATGAAGTGTATCCATTCTCTGTAGGGGTCCCAAGACTCCAGTGACAACTCCTCAAAATATTCCATTTTCCTGCGTTAAGAGGTGTTTCACATTAATGGACAAGTTTTGTGCAATGTATGTAGAAATTTTGTTCACTAAGGATGTTTTGAAGCACATGTGTTTTATATTTCTTTAATTACACAGCTAGGAAAATGTTTAGGTGACTACTTTCCTTTCTTTAGCCCCATGTCCCATAAACCCATAAATTTCATGTTTATTTACAGAAAGCAATCTAGATCAGGGTTTCTCAACATTTACACTATTGCCATTTTGGACTACATAATTCTTTGTTATTGGGGCCTTTCCTGTGCATTGTATGGTGTTTAGCAGCACCCCTGGCCCCTACTCACTAGATGCCAGTAGTACCTCATCCCACCCCCCAAGGTGTGACAATCATAGATGTCTTAGGACCTGGGGTTGAGTACCATTGATCTAAACAAATTGGGTATATCCTTTTAAAACATTTTACAGTTAGAGACTCCCAGTATCTTTATGCTGGAGTGATCTGCAGAAGCTCACTCATCCGCCCCTCCACCTACCCCTGCCAGGTTTTCTTGTAGAGCAGAAGTGAATTCAGGCTTTTTGTTAACTCTTTCCTTTCCAGATAGCAATTATTATTATGCAGCGACTAAGACACACCTTAAATGATGTGAATAGATTTGTTTTGTGAATATATTTTTAAGTATAGATGTGTGGTGTTTTATTTATGCATCTGAGGAGCTGTGCAGTGCATTTCTTCTTTGAGGGAGTATTTTTCTGGAGAACCATGATAGGCAGGTACTGTGGTGTGATTTGATGGGTTTGGGAAGGTTTTCTTGCTTTCGGTAATAAAAGTATTAACAATATTAACATTATATAATATTAATAATAATGAGGTTTTCTTCCTATCTAGGTGACACAAATACACAGTAATAGTCCTTAACCTTATTTTTGTTTCTAGTCACATGAAAGATGCGGCTCATGAAAGATATGGTATTAATACAACAGTGATTTTCAAATAGGAGAGGGCATTAAAAAATTAGAAATCTCTACTCCTACTTGAAGTTTTGACATCTCTCCATAGGATGTGTTTCTTCTCTCTGCCTCATTACAATTTTTTGCTGTTGTTGGTAACCGTCCAGCTTGAGGAGAACCACAACAGGATGCATTTATTAGATAAGATTCCATTGCTCCTAAGTATTTCTTCCTTTCCAGTACACTTGCTTCCTTTCTCTTTTCCTTCTCCTGTTTATCCATTCTGTGTCTGGTTTTAGTACTTAACTATTCACATAGCCTTCATTTCCTCAATACCAACAGTAGGAACAAATATTAACGGGTTAGTTAATTAATTAATGGGTTAATTAATATTAATGGAGTTAAAAGTTGCATATTTATTGGGTACTGGAGGGATAGAATGAGAGGATACCACGACTGATAAGATACAGACAATACTTTAATATTTACAATCTAGTAGAAATATAAGACATACTTAATGAGTTATTTATTTTAATATATATTACTTCTGAGCATAAAATAATGTATAATTATATATGATCATTATAGAGATTTTTAAAATACACAGTTGGTAGAAGCTTCCATAGATGTGTAATTTCACCACTTAGAAATAACAGATTTTAACATCGTTATAGTTCCTTGTAGATTTTTCTGGGTTCACTCACTTATATCCATCAGGTGATTTCATTTCAAGGTAATATGAGAACCACAGATATTGTACAAGTAGGATTTGCTGTTTATCAGTGGACAGTAGTAGTCCAGGGTCTGATCATGATCAGCTTCTCAGGCAGACTTCAGTTTCTCAATATGTACTGGGCCTTATAGGCTTGAAGAACTCCCCAGAGGTTGCGATGACAGGTAGCAGAGCTCTTCAAGGACTGGCACAGCAAGGGTACACATCCTGCAGATACAAAACTGTTCAGGAAATTTTGGCTATTCCAGTCTGTTTAGAGCAACTGCTCTCAATACTGCGTGCTCATTATAATCACCTGGGGAATAAAAAAACAAAAACAAAAAACCCCACAAAAAACCTAATGACCAGTACTTCCTGGGACTAATGATATTGAAATCATTGAGCCCAGACATTAATATTTTTAATAAGCTCCTCAGGTGTACCGTTCAGCTGGGACTGGCAGGAAAGCTAGTGAATGCTAGCCTAGACAGTGCGAAGTTGAATGAGAAGAGAACTAGAGAAGGAATTCAGGGTTACAATATGAACGTGGGTTTGATTTAGTAGGCAATATGGAATAATTTGTCTTTGAGCAGGACAGTGGCATGATCAAAGTGAAATTATAGGGAAATTCATTTTGCAGGGGAGATGAATGAGTTGGAGGTGATGAACTCTAGAGGCCCCCACATAGTAGGCAGGAGGCACTAAGGGCATGACACGGGTGTGGTGGTGGTAGGGGAAATGGAAAGGGCGGCCTAGATACAGTGAGGCTGCAGAGTGACTGCCAGTGAGCTGTGGGCTCGGCGTGGGGCAGACTTAAGATCATTCTTTGGTTTTGACTCTAGCGTGACTCGAAAAGAGTTTTGTTTTGTTTTTATCAGTTATATGGAAGGTAAAATAAAACTGGTTTGGAGAAAAGATGCTGAGTGTGGATTTTGATGGAATGCGATTGAGATTTGGAAGAGCATACACCAATGGAAATCTCCAATACAAAGTTGGAATAGAGGAGAGTGTTTAGGAGGTAGCTGGTGGCTGTAAGTGAAAATGTGAAAATTCTCGACATCTAGGGATAGATGAAGTCACAGGAGTGGATGAGGTCATTGAGCGATGTGTAGAGGAAGACAGGAAGGTTGGAGACCAAATCTTTAGGTGTATGTTCATTCATGGAGTAGAATAAAGAAGCAGAAGCATCAAAGGAGATTTGATTCAATGCAACAAGTGGGCCAGGTTTTTCTTTAAATATACAGGAGGTAGAATTACAGCAGGTATAATTTATTTAGTTTTTCTGTGTGGACATATTAACTTAAGTGCTTTGTATTTTCTTTTCCAAAGGTGATGGCAGTTTTGGGTCAGTTTATCGAGCAGTCTATGAAGGAGAAGAAGTGGCGGTGAAGATTTTTAATAAACATACATCACTTAGGCTGTTAAGACAAGTAAGAATTCCAATAATATCATTATATCAAATCATACATTGTTAATCTCCTGGAACTCTTATTTTGCATGCAATTGTGAAAATGCAAAAAATGAACACATTTCCCTCAAAAGTTTACTTGAGTTTAATTATGAAATCTCATTTTGTCCATTCATTATGGAGCGGAAAGTTTTCTTTTGTTTCTTCTGTTGAAAAATGAAGATACGGCAGAATTTTGAGAGTTCCCTGTAGTGTGATCCATATAATGTAAAACTTTGTGTAAGACTCACTTATTACCCCTCTTTTACTTTAGAAACTTGCTGCTCAAAATGTGCTCCACGGACCAGCAGCTGGACATTACCTGAGAGACTGTTAGAAATGTAGACTCTTGGGACATATTTTTGTCCCTGTACTCCCCAATAGTCACACTTCTAGCTGCTTCTGCCTGCTCACAGACCTGAATCCTAGCAAGCTCCTGACTTCAGGTCCTGTTTTCTTCAGAGTATTTCTCTTTCATTTTTCTGGCCCACAGAAATAATGATTTTTTTAAAAAAATTTTTATTGAGCATAGCTTCTATGTGTTCAGAGTGAAAGAAGCAGTTTAAAGCATGATCTCCTATGGCTGATGTGATTGGAGGTTAGAAATCTTAAACCAAAGTTCTAATTGATAAGCTTATACCTTTCTTTTTGGATTTGTCAACTTTAGAAAGAAATTGTGGATTACCTACTACAAAAGATAGGGAAAATTAGCATGCTTATCCTATCCCCTCTCTGTTCACTTATAAAAATTTAAAATTGGTTATGTTAGTTTTCCTAATATAGTAACAATTATAACTTGAAATAATTTATAAAACTTTCATTTTTTGTAAATTTTTTTTTCTTTTTGGTGGATGGCCGGTACATGGATTCAAACCTTTGACCTTGGTGTTCGAACACTGTGCTCTCATCAGCTGAGCTAACTGGCCAGCCTAAAATGTTTATTTTTTAGTACAACTCTGGACAGCGTGTACTGACTCCTTGCTTGCTATGTGAGAGGAGAAAAATTGTTACTATTCTCCTCTTCCCACACGCTTCCCAAGTTCTGCAATTTATTCTATTTTTATATAGTTAAAGTTTATAACATTTATATTCTGTTCTGTAATCATAATTAAATTGTTTACCTTTGGTTTGAAAAACAAAACCAATAAATGCCACTTAGAATTGATTTTTTAATTTCTACAGAACCAAAGTGTCTCTACTCTTAGACAAAGACATGTAACCTTCTCTCAATAATCATTTTTTCTGCTACATTAGGAATATTCCAAATGTCAAAGTCAAATGGATTCCCTATTGGTATGTGTTTATCATCAATTGATAAAATGGGACTAAATTTTAATTTCGGTCACAATTATATCCTAATTTTTATGTAGTTTTTTTGGGTTTTCTGGACTTTTTGATTATCTTTTTTTTTTCTTTTTAATGTATTGAGAGAAAAGATACATACTTCCATCATGGCTTTAAGAATTTCTAAATTCTTTTTTTTTTTTTTTCCTTTTTGTCTTTTTTCGTGACCGGCAACGGACCACAACCCTCAGTGTTGCGCCCGTACCGGACCGGGACCGGCAACGGGATCACAACCCTCGGTGCTGCGCCCCCCCTCGCTCAGCCAGTGAGCGGGAACCGGTCTGTATGTGGGATCCGAACCCTCGGCAGGAGCGCCGCCGCGCTTCCCAAGCAGCGCACTGTAGCAATGCGCCACCGGGCCGGCCCTAGAAGTATATTTTGATAAATGAACTGTATGATTAAGAATTTAGGGGCCGGCCCGGTGGCGCACTGCTACAGTGTGCCGCTTGGGAGCGCGGCGGCGCTCCCGCCGAGGGTTCGGATCCCACACACAGACTGGCTGCTCACTGACTGAGCGAGGATCCCACACACAGACTGGCTGCTCACTGGCTGAGCGAGGGGGGGCGCAGCACCGAGGGTTGCGATCCCGTTGCCGGTCCCGGTCCGGTGCGGGCGCGACACTGAGAGTTGCGGTCCGTTGCCGGACACGAAAAAAGACAAAAAAAGGAAAAAAATATATATATATAATCATATTTTTGATTGTCACCAATTCTTTCCCTCCCTCCTGGTTGCTTCTTTATAGCTATTTTTTTAGATAAAATATCCTCAAGAATTTCTGTTAATATCATTTAGAATTTCATTTTTTCTATTACTTGCATTATTGCTATTTGCCCTGAGGTCATTTGTTCTATGAGTTCATCTTGATCTCTCTCTATTATGTTGCTGGTTTTCCAAATTGGTTATTTCTGTATGACTCTTCATATCTATGAATTAAGGACTGTATTAATGATTAAAGAAGGACTATGTTGATTACTAAAGATAACTGGAATGGATATTCTCTGCATTTGTGTAGGTTTGTTTTTTCATGTTACCATGCCCTGAACAAGAAGGTAGATGGACCATGGGCTCTTAATGAGTGAGCACTGTTTGTGGATACTCTGCAGGTTACATGGGCAGAGATCATCCAGGCTCGCTGAAACCTTAATTACTGCCAAAGTAATGAAGTCTTTTCTCTGGAGGTTCTGTACTTGAGACTATTTCTTTCCTGCTTAGTGCTGCATTATTTTTCTCTTCTTAATCTGCTGGAGAGTTCTAGATACTTCAGGCTCTGTTCTGCATCTCTTCCTAGTCTGAACACTTTCTGCTGTGAACTTCATCAGATAAATTATCTCCACTTTTCATCTTAAAAAGAAAATCACAGGGGGCACTCACTGTAGAGTTGGTTTAATCCAGTGGTTCTGGCCCATTTGCTCTATAATTCCTTTAACCTCTGTGTGTTGGTTTTATTCTCTCAGGATGGCTTTTCTCATTGTGGTGAACTGGTTCCCAGGATTACAATTACGTATTACAAGTACAGAAGAAAAGAGGGTGCCTCTTTTAAAGTCTTGCATTTCACATAACCAAAGCCCTACACAGTAGCTCATTAAATAAAAGACTTCTCTTGGCCTCAGTTGAGTCACCTGTCCTTTTGTCAGCAAGCGCTATGGTCAGGGCAATGCTTTGTGCTGATTGGCTTAGGCCTGTGTTACTGAAGCAATTGCTATGGCAATGAGGATGGTCTTACTTTGATTAGGAATTACTTTTCTCTGAGGCTGAAGTTGGGGTCAGTTTGCCCTGAATTCCATGGGCTACGTGGGTGAGGGTTGAATACCTCAGCAAAAATCAAGGTACTCTTAGGAGAAAAGAAAAGGGAATGCACAACCAACAGTGGTCACTCCAGTATCCTCTCCTGTTTTGGGTGCTGGTGGGGATTTATTCCCCTTTTTTTCTGAGTCTTTACTCATGGTAGGAATGAGGGAGAGGGACAAGGTGAGAGGGGAAGTAAAATCCAACGCTAATTCTGCCATCCTATACTAGTAGTCAACCGTATTTTAAAATCTATTCATCCTCACATTTTTTCTTTAATTTATTAATATAATTCCTTATGACTGAATCTAACTAATTTATGTAAATTTTTTTAAAAAATGCAGAGTTATACTGTTTAAGTTACTCTGAATAATATCCCAGCAGAATTTTGGTTACTAGTAACAGAATTAGTCATACTCTAATTCTTGAAATAAGTTAAAACATTCTGTATACAGAAGTAAGTTTGTGAAACAAATCCTGGAACAATCTCTCTCCATCTATAGGTGATTTGTTATGTAAATTAATTTTTCAGCCTTGGTCGTTAGTCTTCAATATATGTTTCAAATTTTATGGAATGTGCTTGGGGAACCCTGATGGAAATCAGAATACCCAAAATGTATACAGTACTGACTAGTGTATAGGTGGCTACATAGATCAAGGAAATGGTAGAAGAAATAGAAGAGTGTGTATAATGTGCTTTCTCTTTAAAAAAAGAAACTAAAAAGAAAAACCTTGGTGTTCAGTGCTGCATTTTAAGGATTATTCTACTAGTGGTCATGAATTGGGGCAGATCTATTACACTCTCTTGCTTCTTTTTCTTTGCGATCAGGGAGTTGCTTTTCCAGGATAGAAAATTTGGATTAGGCTTTTGTCTGTGCCTATAAAAGTAAACAAAGCTAACTTGAATTGTTTTCATCAGTTTTAACCAACTGAGCTAATAAGACATGGGGAAAAAAGAAGATTTTTATGTACTAAGCAAATATGATTGCTGTCTGAAGCTTTGTTCTTGGAGAATCCCCTCCCGGGGTATTCAGCCTTTCTTCTGCAGCTTGCAGAGTTCGCCACACTTCAGTTTCCTGATAGATGCAGTGGCACGGGTATTCCACGTCTTTGAAGCTGGTTGTTAAGAAGCAGAGCTTCTGCAGGGATCGGTTTAAAACATGAATCGATTTAACATCACGTAATCTATAAACTTCAACTAACAGCTTTAGAATAAAGTAGAATGTACAGAATAAAGTGTGTATGGAATTCAAAGACAACACCACCATAAAGGAGATTGTAGTCTCCCATGAAGTGGTCTGGAAGAAGAATAAATTTCTAGAAAAATGATACATTTCAACTAAATTACAGTTTCGGAGTGAAGTGGGATATACAGAATAAAGTGCATATGGAATTCAAACAGGACAGTATCCTAAAGGAGACTGTAAAGTCTCGCATGATGTGGTCTAGAGGAATGATCGTATCAAAATGGTGACCTCTGTTCAAGCTGAAACGATATCTTTGACTTCTTGGAATGCAGAGAGATTGTTGCAGCTGAGGATTGCTTTAGAGTGGTCCAAGGCAGGTCAGTCTGAGAAAGTGGTAATATCTGAGCTAAGATCTAATGGAAGAAATGTGAAGGGCGAAGGAATTTCTAGGCAGAGCAATCAGCAAATTAGCAATTTGCAAAGGCAACGGCCTGTGGCTGGAAGGAGCTGGGCATGTGCTGGGGATTGGATGAACGTCAGTTGGCTGAAGGCTGGTGAATGAAGAGGAGGGAGAAAGGAGATGGGGTCTGGGAGAAGGGCTGGGGTCAGATCAGCTCAGGCCATGAGGCCACAGAAGTACATGGGATTTTTAATCTAAGAGTGGTGAGAAGGAGGGGACAATACAATATATTTATATGGAGGTAGGCATTGTCTTCAGTAAAGTTTTATAGTCATTAAGCCAGAGATTATAGGTGGGTTTTCTCTCATATACCAGTTGCATTTGATTAGTAGTGGCTGCTCAGGACCTGGGGTCTGAGAAGGATTCTGTGGCTAACTAGAATTTAGTAGATAAGATTGACATGACCTATTAGTATGACCACACTGTGTGTACTGTCCCTGCATTAAATGTTCTGATAAAAGCAGAGAAATAGAAAATATAGGGCGTAAAAATTTAATTCAAACAATCATTTCAAACCCAACTCTTTTTTACTGAAAATATGGAAAACATAAAAAAAAAAAAAAACTCAAAGAAGAAATGGAAAGTTTGCTATAATCCAGTCACTCACAGAAAACCATAATCAGTGTCGATGTTCGTAAAGAAGGAGGTGCTTGGGTAAGAGTTGATGTTGTAATATTCTTATGTGATCTTGGACTTTTGCAGGAGCTGGTAGTGCTTTGCCACCTCCACCATCCCAGCTTAATATCTTTGCTGGCGGCTGGGATTCGTCCTCGAATGTTAGTGATGGAGTTAGCCTCCAAGGGCTCTTTGGATCGCCTGCTTCAGCAGGACACAGCCAGCCTCACCAGAACCCTACAGCACAGGATCGCACTACATGTGGCTGATGGCTTGAGGTAATTAGGTTGCATTGTTTTCTAGTCAGTGCATGAAGAGTGTGACCTGGAACTCACTATCAGACTCTGAGAACAGCAATTTCCAATAGCACTGTGTCCCAGTTGCATTTTGCAAACAATTTGGGTAAAAACTACCATCTCCCTGATCAAATTCTGTTAAGTTCATAAAATAAGAGTAGGGAGACCATGCAGAACCTCATAGCTAGTCATAGCAGAGTTTGAACCCATGAGTCCTGCTCTTGAGTCACCGTTTTAACCCTGTGCTGACTTGCCTCCCCTAAAAATATATAGGTTAGGCTTCAAAGAATCAAGGAAAATGTTAATTAGATAATTCGAACAAGGAAAGATTAGTTCCTACTTCTGAAGAGGACTAGAGTGATTCACGTTGGGTTCTCCTGCATGACCGTCTCATGTGTCTCAGACACTAGACAGAGCTATGGGGTGGGAAAGCTGTGGACTCTGCAGACAAAAGGACAGGGACAAGTCACTGCTCCACACACCTAGTAACTGTGATTTTATATCTCCGATTCCCATTTTTTTTTAGTGGTCTCTAAACCATGCAAAATGTGAGGATTTTTGTGATATTGCAGACATCCCAAAGTAAATTCTTGGTGTCCCCCCACCCTTGCTTTGCACCTCCCATCACCCACTTGTTTCACCTGGGAGTCCTCCCCCATTCCTTTCTTTCTCTCCTATCTCACACCTAATCCTTCAGCAAATCTTTTCAGCTCACAGTATACTTAATGCAACTGCTTCTCACACTTGGTCTCACCACCAGCTGAGTCTAAGCCACTGTCATCTCTCCTTGCCTAACTGGTTCCCCTGCCTTCTCCTTTGTCCTGTTCTATAGTCCGTTGTTCACACAGCCCTGAGAGTGACTTTTCTAACATGGAAACTGGACCAGGTCTTGTTCCTGTTATCAATCCTCTCCTATCCCATTCCTGGTCACTGTGCTCGGGCGCTGCCTCCCTGAGGTTTCTCACATCTGCCAGAGGCTTTCTACCTGCTGTTCTTTTGCCCAGGGAGGTCTGACTCCCAGATATGCTTCTGGGTCCCTTCTCATTTCATTCAAGTCTCTCCTCAGAGAGGATGTCCCTAACCACCGACCCTAGGTCATCTCTCTAGCACTCTTAACACTTATGGATGCCTGGTATTCTTTATGCTTTCATTTAAAAAATGTGTTTATTGCTTGTCTTTGCCATCATAATCTGAATGCCAGGATAGCAGGGACCTTTCATCGTGTTCACTTTTCATCATTGTCTCTCCAGCACTGAGAACCCTCAGAAAATCTGGTGGCAGCGGGGACAGAGGGAAGGAGGAGGAAGGGAGGAGAACGGTGCCTGGCACATGGTAGCCATGCGGTGGATGGCATCTCCTTCTCTTTCTTCTCTTCTGAAATGCTGTAAATATGTCTTTTGGGCAGTATCCAGAAATGTAAATGGAATGAACAGTGAGAAAAGCAAATAAACCCCCTCGTAAAATAAACAAACAGAAGAAAACCAGGAGGATATAACTCTTAATAGTTTATAGAGAATTAAATAAGTGAGTTAAATTAGTAGATGTCCCTTCATGAAAGGGTCCAGAAACTTCTGAGTATCATACAGACTATTAAATGAAACAGGGTGCAGGGATTTGGATTTGGGTTGATATATCTACTTTTGAACACCAGGGGGAACCTTGTGTTAAATTAATCTAAGTAACGTGCAGCTTAGTCTCCTGTTTAAGCATTTCAAAGCCTTCTTGGTTACTTTCCTTAATTTAACTCCAGATCCTAGTTTTCCCCTAATTCTTCCATACAATCCCCAAAATGTTCATTTATATAATGAAGAATTGCTATTTTTTATTCAACACTGTTGAAAAATCACATCTCTAAAATAACCTATAAAGGTTACTTAAAATAACTTATAAAGGTTCTCTGAAACCTTACTTTAAATAACAAATCCAGCAGTTTCTGATGAAGTAAGTTAAATATCATCATATCTACCTATAATTTGCCTGATTTTCTCTTAGCATAATGCCAGGATTGCTCTTTAGATTTTGTGCCACAGGAGGCTGGGAGATTTTAGTAGCTATTTACCTTCTACCAGCACTAAGTATATTTTAAAAACATAGTATAAGGTTTGTTTTACCAAATATATTTTAGCATAGAGCTATAACTACAGAGTTAGGAAGAGACAATAAAATATTATGCTCCTTGGGAGTCTCTTAAATAATGGAGCTATTTAGAGTGACAAACAAGAACTTTCCTTACGTTGCATTTCTCTCTGCTGCAATCTGCCTTCAGTGATTAACTTACATCTCTAATTCAGTCTGCTTCTTTGAGCCATTTATTATAATTTTCAACTGCCTATGAAGATATAGTCACCTGCGTTTTTCATAAGTTTCTCTGTTTCCATATTTTCAAAATGGAATTTACTCTCCTTGTTCCTTCCTTCCACTATGAATCTGCTCTTGTCACCCCAACTTGATATGCCAGGACCCTTATAGTCACATCCAGACCATCCCCTTCCCCCCAAAAGTAAATATTCATTTGTCCACTAGGTCCTTGACTCTATTTTATATTATGTTTTTAATCAATTCTTTTACTTTTATGCCACTACTACTGCCTTGGTTCAGAACCTCCAGGAAATTATCAGAATATTTCCTCTAAAATAAAAATCTAATTATTCTTCAAATTTCCTAGTAGTGTTCCCAATTATCAGCCTCCTTGGGATGCACTAAAACTTTATGAGTGCTTCTTACCTACCTCTCCAGCCTCCTGCAGCTCCACTGCTCACACTCTGTATTCTAACCATGCTTCTATTCATGTCCCTCTATCTTGCATTTGTCATTCCTCTCTTCTGACATAGTTGTCTCCCTAGAGAACTCATTTTCCTGAAGAATTTGCTCACATACTACCTCTACTATGAATCTCAGCTGCTCCATGAAGAGTTAACCTCTCTAACGTGTGTTTCTTGCACCTGCTTCATGTGGGACATTGTCTTGTCTTAGGTCCTGAAGGGAGAAAAATAGAGATGACGTTGTTCTCGAGGTTGAAGACTTAACAGTCTAGTGGGGAAGTCAACTTTGTTATCTTTACTTCTATGCTTGTCTCTCTCTGTAACTCTAACCCTAACCCTCTGTGTTTCCCTAGCGTTTGGTGCTTACACATTTTGTGACCTTGTTTGGGCATCTGTCTCTCCTTCTAGATTATGACCCCTTCAAGAGCAGAGATATGAAGATGGCTTTGTATCCCCTAATGACTGGCCTCATAGATGCCTAATATGTATTTGTTAAATGAACACATTTTTAGAATAATTCTATTCCATTATTTTTAGGATAATTCTATTCAGGATGAGATAAAGTTTACTTTAAATTACAAAGAAAGGGGTTTCTTAGCAGCTCTTATGATAATCACAATTAAAGAATGGCTGTTTATCTGAATATAGACGAGTTTATTTTAAAATAAAATATTTGACAATACTCACAGTCACACAATGCATAGATTATGGTTGAATTATTTCAATAAGACAAGATCTGTACTTATTACTATTTCAAAAGCTATTTTGCTATTCTATTAAAGGCTATTAAAACTGCACTTTTAACAATTAAATTCTATAATTGACCCAGATAATTTCTCCCTCCCACTGACATTGTTTCAAATTAAGCTTAACTTTTTTTTTTTTAGCCCTTGGGAAGTATTCTGAAAAGTCTGTATTCTATAAATATTCTAAAAGAGGCATGCATTATGAAGGACTTGGATGCTGTTCAATGATGTATGACTTGGCTTTAACTTTTTTATTTTTAATCTCCCAGCTTTTCTCTTCAGCAAGGCAAGAGTAGCTAATGGCCTTTCAGTAAGCCCTTAGTAAATTTTTCTTTCAAGCCCATTATTTATTGTTAAGGTCAACTTCATTAGTACATTTATCTTATTTTTCAGCCAAAAATATGTATACTGAAATGAATGGGCTTAATGTCAAATGTCCTAACTACATCCTGGAAGAGAGAGAATCTTCTGCTGCATTCGTTAATGCAATGAAATGATACACACACTCTAGGCCATCATGCAATGGAAAGTTCAGGGTATCCCTGCCGCTCTTCTCCTAATCCCCATGGCAGTGACTGGTACTAGGTAATAGAGTAAATATTTGTTGATAAAATGTGAACCAAAAGCCGCAAACAAACAAAGGATTTAAATTTTCCTCCATTAAGTCCAGTGAAAAATTGTTCTTTCAAGGTAGGTCATAATGTACCTGGGAGATCACGTGGATGGCTGTAGTAATTTTGATGCCGTGGGGCAGAGAAGACAGAGTAGGACAAAAGTCAGAATTTTGTAGATGCCTAAGTAAAGTTATGTTAGTAGCTGGGTCACACTAAGCCCTCTGACCATGTTTCCAGAATGCACAAGACCTGGTTAAGATGAAAACTTTATGTTGTATTTCATATTAACTAGTTTTTATTCTTCGCCTGAAATGTCCAGTTCTAGTTGCTTATGGTTGCACAGACCAGTCTCTAAAAGGAAGAACTTTAACATCACCCAGCATCATCTTTGCCAAGACAGTGTTTTATTCATTTTAGCCCTCGTCCAAATGTCCTTTGTTAAAGTTAATTTATAACAGAATTAAGTTTACAATTAATTTTATCTTCAAACAGAGTCAGAGATTAATAGCTAGAAAAAGTCTTATCTCAAAGATAGATGGAATAGAGAGGATTTTGAAAGCCGAGATAAACTTCTATATGGTTTTAAGAAAGTCAAAACTATTAAATAAATGGGAATTACAACAAAATCCTATCAACTCTTATTTAACATATTTACAATTAAAAATAGTTAAAATATTCATATGATCAGAATTCCCATTAAGTAATTAAGGTACATGAAAGAAAACTCTCCAAAAATTGGGACTTTGCCTGAGCTGGTTGTGTCCTAAAGATCAAATAACTCTATTATCAGGATTGAACTTAAAAAATATATTTTAAAAAAATATAACCTTGCTTTGCAATATTTGACTTGTATATTTTGGTTTCCTTCTACCATATCTCATAACTTTGAGGGCCAAAGTTAGCACAGAATTGTTGATGCATTGCATATTCAAGAACATGACAAAAATTATTATAATATAATCACATTTAATGAAACTTCCTGTGCATGTTCTTGCAGATACCTCCACTCAGCCATGATTATATACCGTGACTTGAAGCCCCACAATGTACTGCTTTTTACCCTGTATCCCAATGCTGCCATCATTGCCAAGATTGCTGACTACGGAATTGCACAGTACTGCTGTAGAATGGGGATAAAAACGTCAGAGGGCACACCAGGTAGGTGATGAATTTTGCCTGATAATTCTCTCATCAAAATGGATATCTATTGACCTCAGATGTGAGTTAGGAGAGTCAAGAGAAAACTGTAGCCTGACATATTGTGAACAGGTATTTATTGTGTGAATGATTGTGACCATTACTTAGTGATTTTTATCATTGTATTTTGTAGGACAAAAAAATTCAACTGATGGAAAAAAAACAAATCACGGGCAAAAAACAAATAAAAGGAGAGAATATGATATAAACTTACAATTTTAAAAGTTAGATTTTAAAAATCTTTAAATACTCTAGAGGTGGTAAAAGTAACAGCAAAAGCTTTAATCTAGGTACCGTTGACATTCACCCCAAATTGAGACAAACCAAATTCAGATCCACAAACACTTTTTCATAACTCTGAAACCCAAGGAACTCTGAAAACCCAAAGGTTTTTTAAATAACTGATTTGGTGGCAAAACCTGACTGTACTGTCTTGATGCTTATTACGGTCTTGATTTCTTAAACTCATCATGAATATGCATACGTTTCATGGCAGAAATAAGGGCATGGTGAATACAGGGGGCTGACTTTCATCCTACTGAGAGTTTATGATTTATATGTTATATGCACCATTATCAACTTACTTAAATATAAAAAAGTAGAATTTCTAAATGCTTCTGGCTCCAAGAGTTTTACATAAGGGCTTTGTTTGTTTGTTTGTTTTCCTTTTTGTCTTTTTTCGTGTCCGGCAACGGATTGCAACCCTCAGTGTCGCGCCCATACCGGACCGGGACCGGCAACGGGATCACAAACCTCGGTGCTGCACCCGCACCTCGCTCAGCCAGTGAGCGGGAACCAGTCTGTATGTGGGATCCAAACCCTCGGCGGGAGCGCCGCCGCGCTTCCCAAGCGGCACACTGTAGCAGTGCGCCACCAGGCCAGCCCTACATAAGGGCTTTGGATACTGAGGTTCATCTTCACTGCACTGTTCTTGATTAGAAGCATACTTTCTTCTTATTGTAGGTTGATACAGGAGTTTAAGACTTTAAACTGAAGCTACTCTTCAGTTTAACTTTTTCATGATTTATAAGTTAATACTTCAATACTTAAAATAATGTAGTTTCTCTATTTGGCTTTGTATAGCAACTTGTACACCCTCTCTGGATACCATTACATCTATTTTAATGTTTCTTTCTAAGGTCATCCCCAATGCTTTTTGCCATGCCTGTCCTAATAATCCTATTAATACTACCATTAACTAACTTAGCTACCTGTGAAAATCTATTTCCTGTGTTGTCCTATACTTTTGTATTTTCATGGTTTTACATAAAGCCATGTTCTTCCCACATCACTGTTTACCCCATGGAATCCTTCTTCCCTGTCTCAGCCCCCACTCCCCTGCTTCTACTCTAAGATTCATCAGAATCTCAATTCTGATTATTAAGAAACATACACAGTGATATTTGCAGACATCTTTTCTTTCAGATTTCAGCTTGGGTAAAGAACAGAAAATTGAAGGGCTGACATCTGTTGCGGGGAGGACAGCTCTATCATTAGGGAAGCCTTATATAGTTAGTTATTTGTAAATAAAGCTACAGGTGGATTTACGTCATCTTGATGACTGCAGCTCAATTAAAACTTCATTCCTAAGACAGAAGAAAATACACTATCTCACTAAGCAAAAAGTTGTAGTTTGTTTCCTGCCTTCTCCAATTTGTGTAGCTAGATAAGCAAGTGGCCCCAAATTCAATGCCTGGTTCTACTTGTGCTCCAAATACATATCCTCTCCTTTGTTTTGTATAGGTATATTTTGGAAATAAAGTGTGTGTTCTCAAAAACATTTCAAAGTATATATTCTGGCTGAGAGTGTCTCTGGGCTGTTCAATAATAACAAAAAAACAGAACATTTCTTGAGCACCTGCGGTGTGCCAGGCTCAGTGCCAGGTACATCAGAGACTTTGGTCTCTTACTCTCATGCCAGGGCTGAAATTTAGCTGTTATTTTCTCATTTGTAAAATGAGAAAACTGCATTCAGTGAGATTATGTAACTTGCAGAATGTCCCTCAGTAAATGACCAAATGAGCACTCAGTCTAAGCACTGAATCCAGTGCTATTTGGCTTTAAATTCTATAGACTTTCTTTTAGACCACATGCAACTTTAACATGTACCTGAAGAGGTTTAAATATTCAATTTTAGTTATTTAAAAACTAAAACAAAACAACAGAGCCATGAATAGCAAACAGTGTCAACTACAGGTGTGGGAAAACAGTCTCAGAGGATGGAGGCCACAGGCCTCATGTACTCCCACCTAGAAAAAGTGGGCACAGTGCAGTGACCTTCTCTTGGAAGATTTGCTCATTATTTTCTTGTGACACTAAGGTTAGATGGGCCACTCAACTGGGACTTGTAGTTCCTTCCTCCTGCATTCCCCAATCTAGTCTCTCTCTTCATGGGGTTGAAATCCTACTGCAGGAGCCTTGTCCATATACTGGGACAGTGGATCTCTCTGGTCCCTATTGACTGTGCTCTTGGACTTGAGCTCTGCTGTGTCCCTCAGTGGTGTGGGACAGTTGGTGGCCAGCTCAGTTCAATGTGACTCAAATTCATTTTAAGTAACTGCCTTTCTGATTTTGGGAAAAAACTTGTCTAAAATTCAGTGTCCATCTGATTCTTCATATGAAGTCAGATACTCGTTCCTTTTAATCTCCAGTATTGACTTGTGGTAACATAAATATGGAGAAAGATAGTCACAGAAAAATCCAGGGTCTGATCTGTTCTCTTCTACCCACTCTTCCCTCAGGCTGCTTAACACATTGTGGTTTTTTTTTCTTTTTATATTCCAGACCTTCTCTTCATCATTACTGTATTTAACATTGTTAGTGCGCTTCTAATTATCTCAGCCTTGAACTCTTCCTCAAATTTTGAGTAACAATAATGAACACCACCATTACTATGGTCGCCTGACTCTTCCTTCCCCAAAGCAATTCTGTTTGGGAAGAAAATAGTTCTGTCTCATATGATTTCAGTCCTCTCCTGTCTTTTGCTTTCATTGAATCTTGCATTTAATGGTGTGTCTTTTAACATGGAAAGTTCTTGAGAAACAAAATACCATGCGTTTGTTAAACTTTTTTTTTTTTGTCATATTTACACTAATCCTTACTGCGTTGTATTCACCCTGTGTGTGCATGTGAGTGTGGGTTACTTGCTATTGTCTTAGAGAGGACAGTAATAGGAGCATGCCTTTCTAGAACATGAACTGGCTTGTGCTTAGCCCTCTGCAGGAGTTGTTTATCTCGTTTAATCCTTACAACTTTCTTACATAGGTCCTATTACTATTTCTAGAGTAAATGTAAGAACTAAAGCTTAGGGAATGTTAAAAATGTCTGCAGGGCAGCACAAGTGCAAACCCAGGCAGCCTAGAGCAGAACACCCAGCCCAGCACCATCACAGCTGGGGCTGCAAAGGCAGAAACCATTCGGTTATTAAAAAGGTCCACCTGTCTGCCTTTTTATTTATTGGAAGGTAAATATGGGATGGATAATTTCAACTTTAAGTAACTTGAAGAGTTTTAATTTTAATTCAGTCAAACGGATTTACAGACAGTCCCTAATTACACTGGTTCTACTTAACAATTTTTCAAATTTAAGATGGTGCAAAAATGATACATGTTTAATAGAAAAAGTGCTTTGAGTACCCGTACAACCGTTCTGTTTTTCACTTTCAGTACATTATTTAATAAATTATATAAGATATTCAGAACATGATTAAAAATAGGCTTTGTTTTAGATGATTTTGCCCTGTAGGCTAATGTAAGTGTTTTGAGCACATTTAAAATAGGGTAGGCTAGGCTATGGTGTTCTGTAGGTTAGGTGTACTAAATGCATTTCTGACATGATATTCTCAACTTAGGATGGGTTTATTGGGACATAGCCATTGTAGGTTGAGGAGCATCTATGTTTATATCATAAGATGTTGGGATTTATATTTATAATTTATAATATAATTATGGGTCCTATGACACCTGCACTGTTGACTGAGATAAATGCTGACTGACGGCTTCAACTCTGTCAACATCCATGTAAGTTCAATAGTCTTTGCAAATAAAATGTTACTCTCTGGTTATACACTATCATCCAATAAAGATCGTGAAACATGCTCTCCTTATACTACTCTGAAAGTAAAAACAAAATAAAATATATGTTTCTGATATATTCTTGATTTATAAATCTTTTCTTTGTTTACTCATTGCATTTGTTAAAATGCAGGCATCTTTGAAAAATTGTTTCCGAAAATAGTTTTTAGACAATGCATCATATTTTTGCAGTTATTTTAGCATTGTAATTGTTATGACAATCCTTCAAGGGAAAATGATGCTGATTTTTTATTCATTTATTCATGCATTTGGCAATAATTTATTGAACATTTACCAAGTACCAAGCTGGCTGTACCACTTAATAGCTGTGTGGTGTTCATCAAGTAATTGGTAGTACAATCAAGAACACTAGAAAATCATTGGATGAGTTTAAAGAAGCATTTAGAAGAGTATTATATTATAATTGAGTACTTCCTGAATATATAAATAATGTTATATTATCATACTTAGGATCATGTCATTGAAGAGATTTATTTTGAAAGGAAGAAGATTAAAATCATTTCCATATTAAAGTAAATATTCCTTTCTGTGTCTTCACTATTATCTTTCTTACTGTCCTCTGACTCATTAGGAAAAAAATTCCAAACTTCTGTGCAGCTCTGAGATTTATGGATTGATGAATAGGGGGAATAAAATTATTGTAAAAGGATATGTGGATTGGATGAGAATTTAGATATTAGTCTAAGTGACCCCTCAAGTCTTATTTTGCTCCAAGATCCTACAATTCCAAATTCTAACAGTGTATGTGTCAAGGAAAAAAATATGCTGACCATTTTAATAGTTTCTGAATAGTACATGGATATAAAAGGTACCCAGTAAATGTGTTGAATGAATAATAAATAATTGGATAAGATTTAAATGTCTCCAAAGTCCCTTTTAAATACCAAGAAGGTAAGCATAAAGATTGTTAATGAACTAGTTAATGTGAGAGTAGCTCATTATTTTTAAGTACTCTTGACTTTACCATTCATTACCTGTGTGGCCTTAGGAAAACACAAAACATTTCTGAAAAGATGATATCATTTGTAAAATGGAAAGTCCTCATTGGCATACCACAGAAGATTCTCGTGCATATCAAATAAAATGTTCAAGAAGGTGTCTATAAAATGCCGTAGTGGACGAATTAGGAGCTATTGTGATTTGTTTACATTATGTCACAGGTACACTTTATTAGGGATATGTTTTAGAACTATCTTACTTACACAATTCTTTACCTTAGGGTGTAAGAATGATATAATGGTTATGTAGGAAAATGTCCTTATTCGAAGGAAATGGATAATATATTAAAGGCTGCAATATTATATGTGTAATATGCCACATATTAATATAATATTATATATTAATATATTGGTATATTATTTTGTGTAATGCATTATCAAAAATATTGTTAATATTTATTTTAGTATATTATTTTATATACAATATATTAGATAGATAGAGAGCAGAAGAGAGAGGAAAGTGGAATATTAACAATCGGAAGAGCAGGAGCTATCAGGTGCAGATTTTCTATCTCCGTTCTTTTGACTCTGCACGTTCTCCCAGGCAGGTGAAGGACTGCTGAGCTCGATCTTCTGTGCACAGGCTCTTAGTCAAATGGAACCGCTTCTGAATTCATTTACTTCTTGAAGGCTATGAATTCTTACTTTGTTGTATTTTCTTGATTGTGTATTTAAGTTACTATTACAATCATATATATTCTTTGTAGAATATAGAAATATAAAAAAGAAAATAATTTTTTTTCCCTGATTTCAGCATGGAAATAATCATTATTACATTTGGATGTGTTTCATTCTAGTCTTTAATTATGCACATCTCCCTCAACTTTTTATTCTAAAAATATTTAAGCCTACAGAGAAGTTGAAATAATAGCACAATATATACACATATACCCTTCACATAGATTCAATGATTATTAACTTTGTCCCCTACTTGTTCTTCTCTCTCTTGCTCCCTTTGTATGTTAATATAAATCTTTGAAATAAAGTCGCAGATGTCATGCTATGTCATCCCTAAACATGCTGATGTGTATTTTCTTAGAATACCATTATCACAGCTAATAAAATTAATCAGTTGATTTTTTTCACATATTTGATAACTTTCTGTCCATACAGAATTGTTTTTATATGTAATTAACATGTTTTGCAAAATTATTTTTAGTTGAAACATGATTGTACATGTCTGTGGAGTACAGTGTTGAACATCAGCACCTGTGTGCAATAAGTGTCCTCAAATCAGGATAATCACTATATTTGTTATTACACTATGTAATCATTTTTTGTGGCCCTTTACCGATTTCTCACTAACCTCCCCTACTCCTCCCCCTTTCCAACTTCTGGTGGCCTCAGTTCTGCTCTCTTTGAAAGTTCAATGAGTTACTGTGATTGTTGTGTCCTTCTTTGGTTTTTTTTTGTCTACTTATTTGTTTTTAGCACTCCCTTATGAGAGGATATGCGGTATTGCTCTTTCTGTGCCTGGCTTATTTCACTTAATATATTTTTCTCTTAAGTTCATCCATGTTGCTGTGAATGGCAGAATTTCATTTCTTTTTATGACAGAGTCTGTACAGAATCATATCCTTACATTATAGCATGCCATTTTAAAAGATGATTTATAAGTTACTGCATAGAATACATTGTTATCCTTATTATCAATCCTTATTATCCCTCAAGGTAATCTTATTGAAGATTGAAGATCTCATAATAGGATTATAAAATCTTAAAATAAAGATTGAAGGTTCTGATTGTCCTTTGAGATCGAGCTTGGGTGAAATGACCTGGAATAGGGCTATTAATTGACTTGATCAAGGTGTCATGTATTACAGAAGACAAGGATGGACTGGTTTAGATCTAACCTATCTTACTCTCTTCTTTGGCATATAGCCTAAGACTGTATCTCTGTGGATGCATGAGCCCTGGTGTTGGGCATGTTTATTATTATGTTTGCTTACTTTCAGGGTTTCGTGCACCTGAAGTTGCCAGAGGAAATGTTATTTATAACCAACAGGCTGATGTTTATTCATTTGGTTTACTACTCTATGACATTTTGACAACTGGAGGAAGAATAGTAGAGGGTTTGAAGTTTCCAAATGAGTTTGATGAATTAGCAATACAAGGAAAATTACCTGGTAAGTTCTATTTTATCTACAATAAAGAGTTTTTCTTAATGTCAGCACCTTTATATAGTTGTATACTTAATTCATTTTACAGCTGATAATTTTTTGTTTAGTGCATGAGTATTCTTAAATACTGACATATTAATAATAGTCACATGAAAAAGGTAGCAGTTTTAGGCTTTGAAAAAAATTTCAAATTAATATTGGTGTATTTGGTATTATATTTAGAATACTCAGAAAAGGGAATTGCTGTTAGAACCCCAGATTTGGTGACTTTTAGTCCTCATAAAGAGTTACTGTATGCCCATTACCTTGGAGTGTTTTCATTTTCTTGCAGTAAAATAATTTATATACTGGGGTGGAAGTTTGAATTATTTATAATAATAATTTTTACTAGTAAATATTAATAGGAATTGATAAATGAAAATTTAATGAGATTCAACCTAATTTTAAATGGTCTTATGCTTTCAAGGAATTCTAGGACATCGTCATTTGTTCCTTAACCATTACTTTAGTTTCCACTACAAAATACCCTTTTAGATGTATTTATCTGTTTCTTATATTTTCTGCTTTACCTTTTATTTACAAAATATTTTTGAGTGTATACTATGTGCCAGATATAGAAAATATAGTTTTATCTCCTTCTGGGGGATCTTTAAAGTTCCTGGCAAAAGGAAATTTTATTATTGTTTGAATAAACCATAGATACCATCTAGGTCATCTCCCTTATTTTACCAATTAGATTTCCAGTGAAATTATCCAGGTCTCTTTTCTGCAACAAACAGAAGAATGGCAAACCTCTTACAAAACAAATGTGCACAAACCTCCTGTGGGGATATGAGGATTAAATGCTTGCCTACTTTAAGTATTAAAATAAAATTATCTCCATAGAAGCTTAATTATTATATGAGCAAAAGTGTTTTCAAAGTTTATTTGAAATGCCGATATACTATGAAAATCTATTATTTTATTAAATTGGTATTTGGTTCTCTTTTTATACCATAAAAATTAAGACATCTTTTTTGATGTCTCCAGTGGGGATCAAGCTAACAAAATTAGCTTTAAATTGGTGGTAAGTAAATTCACAAATAATTCCTAATAAATATAGGATTGTGGAGATTATTGTTCTCCTTTGCAATGTCTGGACTTCTCATATACATTAAGAGGAAATAAATACATGTTCTGATTTGTGTAGTGTCCTGGCATGATATGTTTTCTAATGTTTTAGATCCAGTTAAAGAATATGGTTGTACCCCATGGCCCATGGTTGAGAAGTTAATTAAAAAGTGTTTGAAAGAAAATCCTCAAGAAAGGCCTACTTCTGCTCAGGTATTCTTATAGTCAAAATTTGTTAATATTTTGTACAGAACATCATATGCGTGTGTGTGCATATATATGAACAAACATAAACAAACACAAACACAGAGTTGAAAACAATTATAAAGTAAAACTCCTATAATCCCCACCATCCAAGGCACCACAAGAAAACATTGCTAATGTCACAGAAGCCCCCGTATGCCTCTTCCTGACTGCATCATATGTGTACATTCCCTCTTCTGTGAAATGCCTTTTTATTATTTTTCCCATTTTTTACTGGGTTATTTGCTTACAAATCAAATAAGAAAAATGATGTTCTTTATGTATAGTATACTAATCCTTTGTTGGTTATATGGGTTGCAAATTTCTTTTCTGAGTTTTTTATTTTCTGTAGGGCACCCTTTAATGAACAGAATTTCTTAATTTTTTATGTAGATAAATTTAACAACCCTTCTTTTAGTGTTTATTACTTTTTGGGTCCTGTTAAAGAAATCTTCTTGCCCCAGTGTCACAAAAATATTTACCTGTGGATTTTTCAGAAATTTCAAAGTTTTGCTTTTGACATTAAGTTCTTAATCCATCTGAAATTGACATTTTTATCTGGATCTAGTTTCTGTTTTTCCACATGAAAAACCAGTTTTTCTAGCTTTATTTATTAAATAGTTTCTTGCCTTTTTCTCCATTGATTCCTGTGCCCATTTTGTAATTTATCAAAGACACACACACATAACCGCACACACAGTCTCTTCCACTGGTCAACTTATCTCTGCTCTTTCCCAATATTAGCCTGTTTTTATTCCTGCAGCTTTATAATAGTTCCCTCTCCCCAGTTATTCTTCTCATCTGGGGATGTTTTGGCTACTCTTTCTTTTATATAAAATTTAAAATCACTTTGTTAAATCTATGAAAAGCCATATTGTTCTTTGGATTGGATTTGCATTGACTCTGTAGACAATTTGGGGAGGGTGATATCCCAGGGTATTAAGTCTTCGTATTCTTGAATGTGAGTTATTTCTCCATTTACTCCTCAAGTGTCTTTCAATACAGTTTTGTAATTCTACGTTACAGGTCTTGCATATGTTCTGCTGGATTTTCTTGCTGCAAATTGCTTTAAACTCCATTCCTAGATTGAGATCTTTTTAAAACTGCCCAGCTGATTTGAATCTGTTCTATAGATTCTCTTGAAAGAAAGCTTGCGAATAGCAATTTCTCAGGGTCCTTTTGCCCCTCTCCCCTTTCTCTACACAATCCCAAAGCAACTTTCCTTGTAGACTAGTGAAGGTGGGAAAGTGGACAGCTTTATTTCTGGTTCTTGTTTATGCTGAATGTAGTCCTTTGGGGTCACAGTTTTATGGGTACAGGACCTTTATTAAGACTCTGTACTCTGGCAGGCCCTAGACTTTAACTTCTCTCCTACAGACCCACACAGCATCCAAACCACACATCAATTTTGTCTTTGTAGACAAATGCCTTCAGGGTAAATCTGGCTTTGGGGTTCAACCGTTCTTTCTGGTTTCTGTCTCTCACTACAATTTTGGCCTGATTATTCCTTATGATGTTGTCAGATCTTCCATGCTCTTAATACATTGTTGTTCTTTTTAAAAAAACTTGTTGAGCATTTAAAGTTGTTTTTAGCTGGAAGTTTTGCCCAAGTAACCTCTTCCACCATATTATCCAAAACAGAACTCTTGCTATGTTTTAAACCAATACAAATTTCCGGTGATCAAAACAAGGGCTGTCTTTGTGTTGTAGGTTCTTGATTTTGTATCATAATTTATTGAAAAATTTTGTTGAACTTTAAATTCCCTGAACAAAAATAGCTAAGTACAACTACAATGACTTTGTTAAACAGGATATGATTATCCTGGCTACTTGGCTAACTTGTTTTTCAATTTAGGTTACCACCAGTGTTAGTCACGTGGACTTTTTATGTTTAATTTTTTATCTTACTACAGTGAAATTTTTGATAACATTGTTTTACTTTTTCCTCCTTCCATTTTTCTATTATACTTCGCCTGTATTTTATAGAATACATAGCAGACTTGATTTTTTTAAGTTTATGACGGCATTAAAAAGCTTAGACATATTTATTTTATCTTTAAAATACAGTATATACTAGGCAAGGTGGGTAAATGCATCACCTTTATTAGATGAGGGAGCCATGGAAGGAATAAGGGGCTTTCTCAGGGTTTTAGGAGTGGCGGGCAAGTCCTGGTTCTGTTTTCTTACCGAGCCTTCACACTATCTGTCCAGTTCTCTGTTGTTTGAAGGAAACACATAAAAACAGGACTAGAGAAGATTTCTAAATTTTGTTAGCAAAGATCGAAATTTCCATTCCCTTCAACTGGCAGAAGCTCTACTCCATTGTTGGGCCAAATGTTTTTCTCCGACTTGGTGTAGCTCTGCAGTAAAGAACTGAGTGAAAAATAACTCCTGACTCTGCTATTATTCTGTTCAGTTGATACTTTTCAGATTTTCTTTTCTTTTTAAGATTAAAAAACCCCCATATATACAAAAGTATATATCATGCACAGTTTAAAAATACGTATTAAGTTTTGAATGTAATTTTTATCTGTAGTTCGGATTATTAATCTTGATGATCTGGGTGGGTCACAATTTAATTTACAGATTCATGTTTTGCTTGATAGAGCTATAATATTTGGTCCTATACTTGATCTTTCAAGAATGTGTTCACTTGATGAATGTATTGTTATATTTCAACTTTCTCAGGTCTTTGACATTTTGAATTCAGCTGACTTAATCTGTCTGATGAGACACATTTTAATACCTAAAAACGTTACTGTTGAATGCATGGTTGCTACAAATCCTAACAGCAAGAGTGCAAGCATTTGGCTGGGCTGTGGACATCCTGACAAAGGACAGCTCTCATTTCTCGACTTAAATACTGAAGCACACACTTCTGAGGTAAGTCTGAGTATACTTTAAATTAGAGATCTTTTAGAACACTTACTTTGTGGGTTATTTAAAGCATATACCAGTTAAAAAGTTACTTAGGGAGAAATTAAGTAAGAGCCAAGGCAGGAATGTCATTAAATTGGCTTTCTGTTAGAACAAGAGTATTCATACAATATTAGTCTGTGTTTTGTTTTATTTTTTTGATTAATTTTTTGAAACATATTGATCATACATATTTATGGAATACAGAGTTATATTTCAGTACATCTACACAATGTGATGATCTAATCAGGGTAATCAGTATATTTATCTTGCAAAACATGACCATTTCTTTGAGATGTGAACGTTTGATCACTCTTCTAGTCATTTGATAACTTGCAGTAAATCTATAATTGTTAATTATAGATTACTGGGTAAACTGTATACCAATAGAGCTTATTTTTTCTATCTAGTCTTAATTTTGTATCTATTAACCTCTAACAACCCCTCTCCCCCCTCCCCTTTCCCATTTCTAGTAACCACAGTTTTAAAATTACAGTGTACACATGTGTTAGGTCAGGGTCCCCAGAAACAGAGCCTGAGACATACTTCTGGGCAAGCCAGCTCCCATCAGCTGAGAGCATTCTGTATTCGATCCTGCAGCCGGGCACCCCAGCTGTGGTGCAGAGTGCAGCTCCAAGCTCTTAGTAGCCACCACTCAGAGCAGTTGGGGAATAGGTGCACCTGACATATAGAGGAGATCTGGGCAATGCTCCTACAAGATGAACCAATAAATTGTATTGGCAAACATGAGATAAATTTCTAGACTTAAAAAATAACCTAACACTTTGATTGTTGCCTTCAATAAATGTTGTGCCTTAGCGTTGAATGATCCTCTCTTATGGTTTTGATAAATGAAAATTGATATTAAGAAATAATTTCCAAGGGCCAGCCCGGTGGCGCACTGTTACAGTGTGCCGCTTGGGAGCGCGGCTGCGCTCCCGCAGAGGGTTCGGATCCCACATACAGACCGGTTCCCGCTCACTGGCTGAGCGAGGTGCGGGCACAACACCGAGGGTTGCGATCCCGTTGCTGGTCCCGGTCCGGTATGGGCGCGACACTGAGGGTTGCAATCCGTTGCTGGACACGGTCCGGTATGGGCGC
>NW_007726408.1:119426-197292 GCF_000696425.1 Galeopterus variegatus | reverse complement strand
CAGTGGTCTGTTTGGTCTGTCTGGGAATTGCTTTACTGGTACAGATCTGTCACAAACCCTGCAGCTTTGTGCTGAATCTTGGTAAGTCTTCTGACTTTGTTCTGTTTTTCAAGATTGCTTTGGGGCCAGCCCGGTGGCGCACTGTTACAGTGTGCCGCTTGGGAGCGCGGCGGCGCTCCCGCCAAGGGTTCGGATCCCACATACAGACCGGTTCCCGCTCACTGGCTGAGCGAGGTGCGGGCACAACACCGAGGGTTGCGATCCCGTTGCTGGTCCCGGTCCGGTATGGGCGCGACACTGAGGGTTGCAATCCGTTGCTGGACACGAAAAAAGACAAAAAAAAAAAAAAAAAAAAATAATTTCCAAATTCTAATTTTAGTTTCACATGCATTATACATAGGCAAAAAGTGTTTGCGCTTAACTCATTTATTGTTGAAAATTAAATAAATTTGGCATTGTTTTAAGAAAGTAAAAAGAGCGAAGTATGTTAATAACAGACTATTTTTATTCTATACACATTCTGGTAACTTAAGTTAAAATCAAGTTATTTAGAGTGTATTTTTTTTTAACAGGAAGTTATTGATAGTAGAATATTGTGCTTAGCCTTGGTGCATCTTCCTGTTGAAAAGGAAAGCTGGATCGTGTCTGGGACACAGTCTGGTGCTCTCCTGGTCATCAATACTGAAGATGGGAAAAAGAGACATACCCTTGAAAAGATGACCGATTCTGTTACTTGTCTGTATTGCAATTCCTTTTCCAAGCAAAGGTACATGTATTAGTCAACTTTTTGTCGTTAATAATAGTATACCTGAAACTGGATAATTTATAAGAAAATTAAATTTATTTCTTACAGTTTTGGAGGCTGAGAACCCCAAGGTCCAGGGAACACATCTGTTGAGGGCCCTTTTCTTGGTGGGAACTCTCTGCAGAGTCCCGTGGCAATGCAGGGCATCTCATACCTGGGGCTGGGTGAGAGCATGTCTACATGCTCACTCGCCCTCCTTATAGAGCCACAAGTCTACTCCCTGATAACCCATGAAACAATTAACCCATTAATCCATGAATGGATTATAATGGGGCCATAGCCCACATGATCCAGTCAGCTCTTAAAGGCCCTTACCTTTCAAATACCATAGGTGGATTAAACTCGAATGTGAGCATTGGGTGACATTCATGCCATAGCAGTACAGTAGTGAATTTGACCATTGGGGAAAAAATTACATACCTTTTAGATGACTTAACTGTGTGCAAAATTGTTATTGCATTAGCAAAGATGGCTCATTTTAAACCTGTTTTCATTTGTTTGCATATATTAAAGGGAATCGTGGGAGACCACAAAGATATTCGTTATTTTTCTGTATACAGATCTAGCCGAGGCAGTTATAAAATAAGTCAACCCTTTATTCAGGCCCACCAGCCCTACTCCTGTTATGACCTCAGCTGTGTCTTTATCTATTTACTTCTCCTCATGTCAGTGCATCTTTGTGGAGCCTCTCATTCATTCTTTCTTTGAATATATATATACATATATATTATAAATATATAATATATATCTATGTCAGTATGTGCCAGGTTTAACCATATCAGCTATTTAACTACCAAATTGGAAAAGAATTCAATAAATTAATAAATTGTTAATATATGAAAATGACTTAATCCTTATCAGTTGCAGAGATCTTATCCCAAAGAAATTTATCTAAATGGTAGAATTTCAGGTGGAAATCATAGGTTGGTTGCTCTTATATTTGAGATAAGGATGATTTCCAGGAGCCATTAAGATTATACCCCATATACTTTTCAGGTTTAAGTCCACATTGGAAAAAAGTATCAGAAAAGTGTGAAACCTGAATTTTTGGTAGCTGAAATATAAACTCTACTGGCATTTTTGGAGTTCAAATTATTTGGTTATTGTCAAAGAAATATTTCACTGGATGGAATTAAACAGTCAAGGAAGACTTTATTCCAAGCTATCTTAATAGGGAAGAGATCTCCCAAAGAGTAGTGGGGAAGAGAGTCGGGGGAGGGGATTCTCAGTGTGATTAGGCCATCTGTGTTTGCTAATTGTCCCTTACTGAAGTCAAGCTCCTGCCCTCCCACAGAGACTGGGAGGTAGGGGTACTATCTTTCTTAATGATTATATTTCAAAGGGGTGGCTCCCAGGTCCTTGAGAAAGACATTCCTGAGTTGTAAAACTGGAAAGAAGCTGGGAAATGATTTACATTTTAAAGGGCAGAGAAAGAATTTATAATTGCAAGTTTTCTTTCTTTTTTTTATTTTAATTTAATTTTATTTTGTCAATATACAATGAGGTTGATTATTGTGTCCCTTTACCAAAACCTCCCTCCCTCTTCCCTCTCCCTGCTCCCTCCCAATAACCTCATATCTGTTTGCTTGTTGTATCAACTTCAAGGAATTGTAATTGTTGTGTCTTTTCCCTCCCCCCCCCAGTTTATTTGTGTATTTATTTATTTATTTTTAGCTCCCACAAATAAGTGAGAACATATGATATTTCTCTTTCTGTGCCTGACTTAATATAATTCCCTCTAGGTCCATCCATGTCGTTGCAAATGGTAGTATTTCATTCTCTTTTATAGCAGAATAGTATTCCATTGTGTAAATATACCACATTTTCTGTATCCACTCATCTGGTGATAATTGCAAGTTTTCTAAAGTAAATGCTCTAAAAGGGAGGTTAGGGGCCTATAGTTGGGAAGGAAACTGTAAAGTTTAGTCAAGATGGGGAGAACACTGAGGCTTTCTTAGTCAAAATAAATATTCTATTTATAACAATTTTAGCATTTTTCCTTTTAGCAAGCAAAAAAATTTCCTTTTGGTGGGAACTGCTGATGGCAGCTTAGCGATTTTTGAAGACAGAACTGTTAAGGTAAATCTTTTTTTACAAAATTTATTTCAATTGACATATTGTAATTGTATATATTTATGGGTACAATCTGATGTTTTGATACATATATATGTTGTATAATGATTGGGTTAGGGTAGTTAGTGTATCCATCACCACATACATTTATCATTTCTTTGTGGTGAGAACATTCAAAAGCCTCTCCTCTAGCTATAATGTAATATACAACACTTACTGATAACCATAGTCACCTTACTGTGCAGTAAAACACCAGAACTTATTCCTTCTATCTAATTGAATTTTGTACCCATTGTCCAACCTCTCCCTATTCTCCTTTCCTTCCTTCCTTCCCCATTTATGTGCCTGTCTTGCTTCACTTAGCATAATGTCCTCCAGGTTCATCCATGTTGCTGCAAATGACAGGATTTCTTTCTTTTTTATGGCTGAATAGTATTCCATTATGAATATATATCACATTTTAAAAAATTCATTTATCCATTGTTGGACATTTAGGTTGATTCCATATCTTGGCTATTGCAAATAGTTTTGCAGTAAACATCAGAGTGCAGAAATGTCTTAGATATACTGATTTCATTTCCTTTGGATTTATACCCAGTCATGAGGTTGCTGCATCATATGATAGTTCTATTTTTAATTTTTTGAGGAATCTACATACTGTTTTGCATAATGGCTGTACTAGTTTACACTCTCATTAGAAATGGAAATAACTCAGTTTGTACCTAAGTGAAGCAGATAATTTCTTAGGAATATATTGTGGAAAAGACAAAGGATATGTAACTTTTAAGTCTGGCCTGCATTAGCATTTTCTTAAGAATTGAATAAATAATTTAACTTTGTTCTTCAGATCCTCATTTAGTCATTAAAACATCTATTCCTTCATTTATCCATTCATCTGTGGTTCCATCTATTTATTAAACTTCCTACTCATTTATAATCCTTGTTATCAAAAGTCATATTATCTAATGACACACGGAGAAATAGAATATAATCCTTAGGTTATTTCTTGTACAATGTTTGCATGGAGAAGTGAAGAGATTGGTTATAAGAATAATTTTTTGAATACTTCCTTCATTGAATACTGATTTTATAGGACCTTTGAAAAGTGTGTCTGATTTTTTAATTTTAATATCTCTAATGATTTAAGATAGAAAGTAGCTTTTAGAAAGCACACATCTTATGGTATTTCATGCTGCAGATACTCAATATGCTTAGTGTGTTTTCTCTTTTTGGCAAAGTGTAAAGGAGCTGCTCCTTTGAAGATACTAAATATAGGAGATGTCAGCACGCCACTGATGTGTTTGAGTGAATCCATGAATTCAACTGAAAAAAATATAATGTGGGGAGGATGTGGCACGAAGATTTTCTCATTTTCTAGTGATTTCACCATTCAGAAACTCATTGAGACAAGGACAAATCAGCTGTAAGTTATTTTCTGTCTATGCAACTAATTTACCATTTTGTTCATATTTATTCTTTATAATCATATCTATAATGTTGATAATCTGTGATGATGATCTTTTAAAATGCATCACTTATTTTTCCATTATAAAGTTAAACATTCATTATAGAAAATTTAGAAAATTCCAGAAAACAGAGGGACATTAAAATATCATCCAGCCTAAACACTTGGGATAAAATATGTAAACTCATTGTGATCTTAGTAGTATTTATCAATCTTGATTTTTAACAATTTCATTATCTTTGTTTCAAATTAGTCATATGCAGTTGGAAGGCAATCAGCTGAATATTTTACTCAATCCATGGATTTTATATATACAGTTTTGGATAATTTCCTTTAAATTTTGATTGTAGGAAACACAGACTACAGTAATAAAGTCCTTTCTAAATTTGATGATTATATGGATGTCCACTCTACAACCAAGTTAGTGATACTAGTTTCAAACAAGAACAAAACAAAATATAAACTTCATCTCAAGTTGTTGTGTCAGTTTTGAAGTTTTTTTAACCAAATCATTGCACTTGGTTCTTATCTACTGCATTCTTCTAAGATAAGCTGTGTAGGGTAGTAGGTAAGAGCATAAACCATAGTTCGGATATTAGCTTTACCATTTATTGGTTTGGGGCAGGAACCTTTCAGATCTTCAGTCCTCTCATACCTGAGGATTGTAATATACTCTATCTCAAAGAGGTGTTTGGAAGATTAAAAAAGAAAATTAATATAAGGTGATTAACATAATGCCTAGCACCTGGTAAGCTCTCAATAAATGTTAACTATTATTACGATTATCATTAGCTTTGAGTCACAAATCCCTGTCTCAGGGAGTATCCTAGTTACCCAATATTTATCTAATTACTGAGGATCAACATGGGAATAGTCCTTGATTCCTTAGTCCTTTGCTTTCTTTATCCACTTGACACCCCTGACTGTCTTTCAAATCCTTGGACTCACGGTTCTCACAGTTGCTATCATGGGCCAGACTGTCATTCATCCTCTATGTCCATGTTAACAACAGCCTCTTTCTACCCAGTTCTCGACCTCTGATTATGTGCCCTGAAATTCTTTCTCAGCATCATAGACAGAAGGACCCTTCTAAAATGCAAATCAATCTGCCACTCTCCTGCTTAAAACTATCAGTGGCATCCCATTGTCCTTTGCATGAAGTTCAGATTCCTTAAGGTAGCCTACTACACCCTTCATAATTTAGTCCTTGCTTACCTGTCTAGATTTATGGTTTTGCAACTTCCTTGCCCCCTCTGTGCTTTAACCAAACGAATTGTCTCAGTTCTCAAAGACAATCTTTTCTCTTTCACCCCAGCCTTTGAAGGTGGTTTTCTCTTTGCCTGGATGACTATTGTGCTCTCTGTCAATTTCAGTCCACATGCCACTTCCCTGAGTGGCAGTCCCTGATCCCACCTGTGCAAGCTAGTTTCCTTATATTTGTGCTTCCATTGCATGTGTTGTTTCTCTCACAGCAGCTATCACGTTTTTATAATTGCTTCTCTGTATTGGCTGTGCATTAGCATCTGCTAGGTAGCTGAAAATAATCTGATGCCTGAACCCGGGTTCTACCCCCCAAATCAATTAAATCAGACCATGGGATGATGGGGCCCTGGCTTTAGTTGTTTTTTTTTTTTTTTTTTTTTTTTATGCTCTCAGGTGATTTTGAAGTGTGGTCAGGGGAAGATACACTGCAATATATTTTAAGTCCTCACAGATGAGGATTTTTCTTTTCTGTCTTGTTCACAGATTTGTTTCCTAGCATGTGGTAAATGCTTGGATAAACTCATTCTCATTCTGTAATTTCCACTTTTAATCCAACTATATAGCCTGAAAACCTTTAAAAAGAAAGGAACTCGGGCCGGCCCGGTGGCGCACTGCGCTAGTGCGCCGCTTGAGAAGCGCGGCGGCGCTCCCACCGAGGGTTCAGATCCCACATACAGACCGGTTCCCGCTCACTGGCTGAGCGAGGCGCGGGGGCAACACCAAGGGTTGCGATCCCGTTGCCGGTCCTGGTCCGGTACGGGGGCGACACTGAGGGTTGCGATCCGTTGCCGGACACGGAAAAAGACAAAAAAAAAAAAAAAAAAAAAGGAACTTGACTTCTTTTATGGGATCATGACACTCAAGCAACCCCTTAAAACTCGTATAATATTTGGAGTATAGATGTTTTGCTAGTGAACATCCATAAATATGAGGCTCTCAAAGATGTTCATCTCCCCAAAGAGATTATGACCCAGTTTCTTAAACACTTGGAAATATTTGCTGTCTTCTGAAAAAGTGTTTCCTGTTGGCTTGGTCTCTTCCCCACTAAACAGACATATCACTGATCAGGGGCTGCTTCATTATCACGACCCTCCTCATCACCAACAAACACTGACTGAGAGCTGTATCAGATAGTGAACGATGACTGCCTTTGGAGCCAGAAGACTCCACAGGACTCATTTTAAGTCTTGGGTCTGCAACATATTGGTCATGTGGCCTCAAGCAAATTATTTAGTATTTGTGAATCTTTATATAATTACACACATTGAGGTTTATCCTATTTTATAAGTCTTTTTTTTCTTAAGGATCAAGCAAGGTAACACACTAAAGTATTTTATAAATTTTAAAACTTTATGCGAAACTTGGAACTATCTTCTATTAACTATAGCAAACATCCAGGAAGGAATTATCTTAAACATAGTGGCTCTCTGGCAACACATCATCCTTTTACCTCCCTTGCAGAATAGAAAAAAAAAAAAGGTGAAGAAAAAAGGTGATATACTAGTGATTGTTATATCCCTGTGCTGTTTTCAGGTCATCTATTGGAGTTGATTACCGATTACCGTTTTAACTGTTTTTACTTTTTCCTCAGTGTTCATTCATCCCGTTTATTCTTCATCCATCTGTCCTTCTGTCCATCCACTTAACAGACTGCCTGATATGTCAGGGTACTTATTTACCATAAGTCTTTACTGAATTGTGGGTCTATAGAAAAATACATGGTCTTTATTCTTAAATTACACTTACAGTCTAGTGTGAGGGACACACTAATATATAGAATTTTATATTTAATAAAGTCTATAATATTACTGTTAGACCAGTGGGGAAAAGGGAATGGTTGGTCTGTTTTGATAGGTCAGGGAAGAATTCCAGAGGAGCTGACATTTAAGGTAAGCTTCAAAGGCTAAGTAGGAGTTTGCCATGCAGACGGGGCATATGGCAGCCAATCTGTTTGTGAAATATGTACAATGCCAAATGTCTT
Organism: Galeopterus variegatus; assembly: GCF_000696425.1. Taxonomy (NCBI): domain Eukaryota; kingdom Metazoa; phylum Chordata; class Mammalia; order Dermoptera; family Cynocephalidae; genus Galeopterus; species Galeopterus variegatus. The sequence goes on along the minus strand of NW_007726408.1, from coordinate 189,705 downwards.
AGGTTGGAAGGGAGATATTTTTTAAATGTTTGCATTTTTCTTTGTTTTCAAAGGGAGAAGATAGCAAGCAATTTACTTTCTATTTACGTTTGGATGATACGGATTTTTTTTTTTTTCTCGTAACTTGACTGGCTTGTGTTGATGCAAAGATAACCCTTGCTTTAACATTTGAAGACGATACACTAAAATTTATTTCAACATTTTATGTTTTATAGCTCTATGTGTACATTCTAACCCCAAATTTTCCAAGCATTCATGACAACAAGAATTTTATGGCAACATCCAAAAGTTATTATCATGATATTTCTTTTAGAAATTAAGATACAGTATAAAGGTCTGTGAAGAACTAGATGCAACTGAAATTAAAACTAAAACAAGAAATAAACATTAGTCATAATCTTTAATTGGTTTTTTTATAAAGTGAAATCAATATAAAGTAACCAAAAGTAAGTAAAGTTCTAAAGTAAGTTGTGTATTCAATTCAGAATGGTAGGGGAGAATATAAAATAATTGCAACCATCTAGCTTAATTTTTTTTAAAAGTCAATTTTTTGCATGCATTAAGAACTAATATAAAGTTGCATTACATGACACACAAAAAATAGTGGTGACATTCTTCTTTTCCCCATAGGTTTTCTTATACAGCTTTCAGCGATTCCAACATCATAGCAGTGGTGGTAGACGCGGCTCTCTATATTGCTAAGAAAAATAGTCCTGTTGTGGAAGTGTGGGATAAGAAAACTGAAAAACTCTGCGAGCTGATAGACTGTGTGCACTTTTTAAAGTAAATTCATTGGTTTTTTATTTTATGCCTGTGAGAGCTGTCTTTACACTTTTGATTTCACAAAGGGAGGAACTATGACCTAATTTTCTTCCTTTCTGTCTCTAAATAGAAAATAAAAATAAATACACACAGAAACAAAATTGTTCATGCTTTTTAGAACCATCTCTTGGTATCCAGCAAATTTCATTTTGAGAAAATAGAAGAATAGGAGCATAACGTATATGTAGTTTCTTCAAGGTGTTACAAAGAATATTCTCTAATGAAAAAATAGTGCATTGTTGAAAGTGACCATACTGAATTCACTGCTGGCTGTAATGTAGTAGTATAATCGGTCTATGGGCCTAAGGATGCTCTGCTGTAAAGAAAAAAGTCACAAAATAATAGGAAAATATCGGGGTGGGAAACCTACTGCACTGACCGATGCACTAAGGAGGAAGGGTCAAGACTCCAGAATGGGAGATCAGTGCTTCATCTGATACAGCCAGTGAAAGACTAATCTCTGACTCCACACCAAGCACGTCCTTTATGTGCTGGTCCTGAGGAACAGGATAATTGCCACACTTATTTGGTAGCTGCTTTACGTTTGTGTTTTGTTTTGATTTTAGTGTATAGATTGGTTATACTCTGGAGAATGTTTTTAGATTATACACTATATCCATAAAATGAAACTTCAAAGTTTAATTTCCTAAAATCGTTTTACAGGGTTTTTTTTGGATTGTGAGGAGATTTATGTTCAGAAGAGCTAACAGTTCTGCTTGATAAAGGGTCCCTTACCTCCTGAAGTTCCAAAATGATTAGGATTCTTTTATTTCTGGACACCTCATTTTTTGGCTTGAATTAGACTATTTATTGCCTCAAATAAAAAATGCAGTGATTTGTATTGATATCTTTTACATACAAATTATTATAATTTTTTTCCTATGTAACTTTGAGGCTTCATGGAAAGTTTTTGCAACTAACTTTTTTCCCCTTTATATTGGGCAAATTTATACTATTTTTTACTGGATTAGATAGCTTTGTTATTTATAAAAATTGTGTCCATTTTATTTATTTCAGAATTTCTTGAAGTGGAGGAGCTATTGTTATACTATCTTGATAATTTATGCTTCTAGTAGAGAAATGTGGCTATTTGGCTTTCTGTATTTAGCAAAGTTAGTCTTGTACAATTTTAATGATACATAATGTATATTGTCATATGTTCATAACTTAAAATGTTATATATGTATACATATGTATAGACACAGCTATTTTCTTTCTTAACTGTTGATAAAATTATTAATGCATACTTTCTTTATGGTTCTAGGGAGGTAATGATAAAGATAAACAAGGAATCAAAACACAAAATGTCTTATTCTGGGAGAGTGAAAACTCTCTGCCTTCAGAAGAACACGGCTCTCTGGATAGGGACTGGAGGAGGCCATATTTTACTCTTTGATCTTTCAACTCGTCGAGTTATACGTATAATTTACAACTTTTGTGATTCGGTTAGAGTCATGATGACAGCACAGTTAGGCAAGTTGCTTTCCTTTAGATATTTTTTCTTATTCTCTAAGACTATAAAGATATGCCTCTATTTTAAAGTTTCCTGTTTGCTTTTCAATGTCATTCAGAGTGTCCTGGAAGTCCACACAATGAAACATAGGACTGGGATAAATTTTGAATATGGTCATTAAAGAAATGGAGGGTGTAGATACTCTCAGTCCTATAAGATAAACAGATTACTGCACCTGAGCACTCAATTTGGATCTTACTTGCTTTTTCCCCTCATTTATACCTAAGGCAAAAATGTAAAATACATAGTGTTGAGTATATTTCAGTTTTTAATCAAAGAAATTAAAGTAAATGTTTATTTTGATTGTAGTTTAAGGCTCCCACCCTTGTTAAAGAATCCTATTTGGTTTTTCATTCTGTAAACAAATTTATATTCTTGTAATATATGAGTATGCTCAATTCTACAATCTACAAATATTGACAAATCATGATAAGTTTTACTCAAGCTTTTATGTCTTTTCTTGCTTCTACTTTTCTATTTAAATATGAAGAAATCATGATAGCAGGTGAAATGTATTTCCTATATAAATACATTTCAATGTCTTCCTTTGGTAAATAATTTGATTTAGAAAGTAATAATATCATATATACAAAGTTGATCACAAAAGTAACACTATGGGGTTTAGTTCTGTAAAACTTAGAGTTTACATAATTTTAGCAAATAAGTAATAAAATGCTTGACCATGGTAAAGAAAACTTTTGCAAGAATTTATTAAGAGGGAGCAGGTGTTTCTCCCACACCCTCACCCTTTTTTCTTTTATGGATGTCAGAGTTGCTCAGAAGGAGTTAGAGTGAAATGCTCCTAGGGATTGTTAACTATGAGGATATGTGTCCACACAAACAGCAGTAGGTCAGGGTGGGTTGTCTCCCTAGTCTTATTCTACCAAGGTTGTTACATTCTCTAATTTAATTTGTATGTACTTTGGGACCCAGATGGTTGTTCATGACTGAAATTGTAGTGGGATTTCAGTGAGTTATGATTGATTTTAAAATGAAGATCATTTTAAACATAGTCTACAAGGTGCTGCATGATCTAGCTTCACTCTACCCCTCCAGCCTCCTTCACTGGCCACATGCCTCCCAGATCCTTCTGGTCTGAAAGAGCATCCAGTCCCTCTTAATCCATCGCTGTGCTTCACTCATCCTGCTGCAGGGACTTGCATGTGCTGTTTCTTTCTTTGCTTGTCAAAACCTCAGAGAAGTCAGCACTGATTAGGTCAAAGTTTCATCTTTTGGCTCTCATAACACCTCTCTTGCATAGCATTGATCATAGCTATGATTTATTTTCATTAATGTCAATTTCTTCACTAGAACATAAACTCCACATGGGTTGGGTCTGCGTGCTTTTGTTTACCCCTGTATTCCCAGGACTTAGCCGTGGTCCTAGTGCATAGAAGACTTTTGGGGAATATTTGTTGAATAAATTAGCGAGTGACTTGAGAAAAAAACAAGATATTGTGACATCGCCAGTGAATCCATCCATCCAACTCTCCATCCAAATGCTCCACATTTGTGCCTTATAGTATCCAAAACATTTTAAACACATTATGTAACTTAATATTATAAATTTGGGGGGAGGGTAATGAAATAATATTAAACCTATTTTACAGAGAGTTTAAGCTGTTTTCTCAGATTCACATAATTAAGAGTTGCAGTACAGGGTAGATCACAGATTTTCTTACTTTAAAAAAGTTGATGGTCTTGGAGAGTTTTTTTTTCAATATGTCTGAAGTGCTTCCTAAAAAATAGAATTATAAATTCAGTATCAAGGTATTTGTGTCTTAAAACATGAAAAACTATACTTTTTGAAGTCCAGTTTATTATATTGCTTTAACAGAAAACTTCTATATTTTGTTTTGATAAAGGAAGCCTTAAAAATGTGATGCTGGTTTTGGGGTACAACTGGAAAAGTACTGAAGGTACACAACACCAAAAAGGTAACAATTAATAGGATGCTATATTCTAAATGCTGCAATTGCATGAATGCAATCATATTATGTTTTATTAATTTATGATAAATATTATATATGATATAATACTTTCAGCAAATTTAATTAGTAGTTTCTTTATAGTGTAAATAGACAGATTTTCAAAATTAATTTTCAGTGATTTAATAGTATTACATATTAATTTTTCAGATGAAGTAGAGATATCAACCACTGTAGCTCAAATTTAAACTAAATGTGAATATTTTTTCTTACAACTTACCTATATCTATAGGAGGTCTAATTTTGAACAGTGTTTGATAAAGCTCCATTTCTTTTAGAAAATGAAATATTAGCTTATTAGATGTCCATACTCTTCTTGAAATTTAGTAATTTCTACAATATAAACATTTTCCAATTATAGTTTTTTATAAATTGAAATAATTTAGTACATTATTTATAGCTGTATTTATATATACATTTGTCTAAGTGAATTAAATATAAATTAACCAAATTGAAGTCTTTGAAACCTGATTTCAATTTTTTCTTTTTTTTAGAGATACAATCTTGCTTATCTGTTTGGGACATCAATCTTCCACATGAAGTGCAAAATTTAGAAAAACACATTGAAGTGAGAAGAGAATTAGCTGAAAAAATGAGAAAAAATATCTGTTGAATAAGAGGGATATAGGAAATTTTTGGTTTTAGACGGGAAAATTATTCTCTTCTTGTAAATATTTCTTTAAAAATGTTTACATTGAAAAGAGTACTTCCACTTTTTGAGCTAGCTCGTGTATATGAAGGAATGTTTATATGTTTCATTTTTAACTTAAATATATGTAAAAATAATTATCCGTGAAACTATGTTTTAAAGAACTATTTAAAATACATTATATTTCCCATATATTCTAATTAATTTTGTGAATTAGTTAATGAAAATAAATGTATAAAGTACTCAATTGCAGTACTCATACTAAAATTTACAGAGTAGATAATTTTTATTTTGTTGTCCATAATGAAAGTAAATTTTATTTTAAATTTTGTGCTAAAACCAGAACTGTTTCTTGCTTACTTTCTAGAGATTCTGCAAGGTAGAATAAAATATTAGGACAGTGCCCCATATAATACATTCCTTCTAGGATTGCTATTAAATGTACTATCATATGCGCTTGTAAATAGTCAAATGTATTTGCACTTACAAAGCCCTTGGTTGAAATGTGAGTTCTCTTTGTTGCTGATGCAAACAGTGTAGCTCACACAGCTTCACTCCATCTCAAAGAAAACTCCAGTAAAAGTGCTTATGAAAAAACACGACATGTCAAAGTTTCATATCCAGAAAGACACAGTCACTCTCTCTTTTCCTACTTTTCAACTCTATCTTTGAAGGTGGATACCCTGAAATTTGTATAATTGGTGTAAATACAATGTTCAGTCCTTTGAGTGATATTTTTGTTTTTATTTTGATTCTCAGTGGTAAGCCAGGTCACTGGCTACTTGTTTCCTAATCTGCTTTGCTCGAATACTTCTACTTATATTTTCTCTTAATTTGTAACCCTGTACATTCTACTTTATTCAGGTAGAAACTCTATTTTCAGAATTATAAAATTCCACAATTCCCACCAAAACCATGAGGACAGATATGTAGCACTCTTCAGTTTGCTGAAGGAAAAATGAGCTTTAGCTATGGTGGGTAAAAATACCTGCTAACCTAATCTTCTAAATCATACCTAAATTGTTTAAGTATCTTCCCACAGTAGGAGTATCAATGCCAAGTACATGTGTAATAATTTCAGTGTCATTTCTGCTTTAGGAAAAATACTTTTGGTAAATCCATTGACCCTGGCTGATATTCATCATTTCAAACAATTTCCTATGATAGGACAAATAGGCTAGTTAATATTTTCAGAACTAACTGGCATTTTATTGTATGAATATAACATATTTAATATAGTAATATAATTAAATAAAATTTTATTAAATTTCTTTATATTTAGGGTGATCAAATTCTTAACTCTGAAAGACTTTCCATTTTTCAAAGGGACCTATGATTTAATTTGCTATGTAGCTAACAAAAAAAATTTATAAATGATGGAGCCCTGTGTTCCTGTGATCTCTCTCATAGTACTTTGTACGTAATGAAAAAATGTTTTTGGTCTGAGGTTGGTTGAATCCACAGATGCGGAACCCTCATATATGAAGGGACTTGAACATCCACAGATTTTGATATTGTGGTGGTCCTGGAACCAATTCTCCATGAATATAGAGGGCCGACTGTACTCATATATGCAATTTTTTTATCAAAGATAATTATGGAAAAATATGTAAATGAACATTGTATTTAAATGGAATAATAAACATTTTTAAAAGCATGATTATGAATTTTAAAACTTTGTGATAGTGTTTTACTTTTTACATATTGGTCTGTAATCCATCTGGTATGAAACCTTGTATTAATCTGTGTATGGAACATTTGACTATAGGAAGGTGCTAACTAAAGATTTTTCTTGAGGATTTATGAAATATTTAAATTTAATTTTCTATAATACAAATATAATACAGATTTTATCCCAGGATAAAATCTGATGGGCATGATATATTCTATTTTCAAGTTCTCATAAAAACTTTCTGTTAAGTAGAATTGTTCCATCTTGAGTACTGTAACAAAAAATAAGACTTCGGAATGACTGATATATACAAAAAAATAGACACCATCATTTCATGTCTTTCCTTATTAGAGCCCTAAAATAAGCTGCTAATCATTGTCAAAACATAGGCACTTTATCTTAAAAGAAAATATTCTTCTGGGGAAGATTTGAACAAAAGAAGAGGAGTTTCTCTGAATCTAACTAACATTGAAGAGCATTCTATTGATTATGTGTGAATTATTTTAACTAAAACGCAACTTATTTTTCATTAAGACAGTGAAACAAACATATTGATAAAAAGCAGAAGTAGCAAAAAAGATTGTGAATTTTCCTAAATTAAAGATGAACATACAAATGTTCAGACATAGAGGAGAGATAGCGTTCAAAATCCTTGGGAATTTGCTTCTTTATGTTGTCCATCACTTTAGATAGTGTAAGACCTGACCTGGGATGTTGAATGCTGTTCATGGAGACTCAGCAGCAATGCAGTGAAACCTTAAGCCATGCCAACTCAGGAGAAATAGTAATCCTCATTTTCCATTCTGGCCGGTTTCCCAGCCAGGGTGCCATTGTTTCCAATAACAATTCCAAAATCTGATTGCTTAAAGGTACATAGGTGCAGTGCTTGGTTCTTTCCAATTTGTCAAGGCATTTAGAATGTTCCTAGCATCTTGGTTTTCAATCAAGAGGCACAGAGGCACCTGGCCCAAAGGCCTGCTGTCTCAGCACACTCTGGGTGGGTGAGCAGAGGCCTGGGGGTTCTCCTCATGTGCTATACTCCCCCCACCCCGATTTCCAGCTTTGCCAGAAATCTGCTTGAAGGAGTCTTAGCCTAAGACAATAAGTGGGGGGAGGTAAGGACTATTAGCATCTGGGTCACGGGGCTGCTGCTTGGCCTCCATGAGAATTCACTGTCCTATGGTTATCAGGGGCTGGAAAACTAGACTTTAGGGAGTACATTATGTGTAGCATTCTGACCTGGTCTTCACCACATGTGCCCACTGGAACACCACCAAGAGGGGGTTGTTATTTATTTATGAAAATACCAAACAGTGTGATAAATACTCTATTAGAAGTATTATGGGTACAGAAAGTGGAGGATCTGGGAGGATCACAAAAATTGCTAATATTTATTTATTTATTTATTTATTTTTTTGTCTTTTGTCTTTTTCCGTGTCCGGCAACGGATCGCAACCCTCAGTGTTGCCCCCGTACCGGACCAGGGACCGGCAACGGGATCACAACCCTCGGCATTGCTCCCGTGCCTCGCTCAGCCAGTGAGCGGGAACCGGTCCGTATGTGGGATCCGAACCCTTGGGCGGGAGCGCCGCCGCGCTTCCCAAGCGGCGCACTATCCAGTGCGCCACCGGGCCGGCCCAAAATTGCTAATATTTAAAGACGAATAAGCAATCGAGAATATTTTAAGTATTTGTAAGAACTTCGCATTTCTAGACATCTTACAACTAATGTATATAGGAGACACAAGAGACTGAATTTGCAAGAGAAATATATATTTATGTATTAATACAGCATTTTACAATGAAATGAGAGATTATAAAGCTAATGAGCTTTCTCTGAGGAGGTGGCTGTTAGGATAAAATGGGGAGAGAGATTTCAGACACCAAGTTAATCTCATAGGCTATGTGATCATAAAAGGAATCTATGACTTTATGTGTATGTACATTATATGACAAGAGATTTTCCCTATCTCGTTACAAAATGAGCCCAAAGTAATCAACTCAAAGGATTTGCTAACATGATAAAAGTGAAAAAAGGGTACACAGTAGAAATGTAATTTACTGTAATGGAGGTTTAGTGAATAAAATGTTTGCAAGCTGATTTCTCATGTTGGCACTGTTTTGATTTCCTGTTATGCATAGTGTAATGCATATGAGGTTATATGTCAAAGTAATTAGGCAACCACAGATAGAAGTTGCATGCAGGCAAAAGAGTGTCCTCTGACTATAAGCTTTGGCTGGATCTTTGCTGCCAATCACGTGATACTTACATCCTTATTACAAGGTTTGATCAGAAATTCTTTGCTACAGACAGATCAATAAGAACATTGCTGCTTTGACTGAAATACTGCCTTTAGAAAGAGAAAGAGTATACATCAATTAACATAGCTTGGGATGTGAACCTCTTTAATGAGAGACTACAATTCAGGGTAAAAAAAAGTATGCCTAAAAAGAACTTGTTTATTCAAATGAAACATACTCTTTAATAAAGTAACTATAGGGGCTCTGCATTTATTTTGTCAGGGTCGCCATTATTGTTCGATTTTTCTTGATTACCTTCAGAGTTACTTTAAAAAACAGAGCAAAAAACCAAAAAAAGGTTGCAAAAGAAAGCAGTTAGAAAGACCATACATATAAAATGGGAAAGACCTTGGTGTAAATTCCAGAATCAGCATTTACTGACTCAGTGAACTGGAAGCATGTTGTCCAAATGGCCAGAGATCTAGTGTCATCATCTGTGGCAAAAGTAGTATACCCCCCTTCTAGAGGGATGAGGATAAAATGAGATAACATATAAATTATGCAATTACCTCCTAGGCAAGTTACACACAAGCACCACTCCATAAGGGATTTCATACAGGATATCAGCTTCACCAAAATTGTATTTCTCTAATAACTTGCACGCTACTCTATGTCATGGATCTGCAGAAGTTGCTCCTGCAGACCATTAATGATAAATCCACAGTTGTCAAGGGATTTTATTTAATTTCCTAACCAATTCATTAAAGCCTGAAAAAAAACTATGGCACTACCAAGATAATGACTCTGTATTATATTTTTATTCTTTAACTAAATCCTGTGGCAGATATGAGCAGAAAAATGATCTCTGTCTTCATCATGTTCATAGCACTGCCTTCTTGTCGGTTCCATTGCCACTTACTGATCTGCTTTTCTATCCTGCACCAGTCTAAATTTCATGTTAACCAGTAACAGCAAGGAGATTGCCTTGTATTGAAACTAAAATCGTGGTTGCAAAGATTTATCAATTTTTTTGTCTGCAATTACTGAAATAAATACATTAAGCACAACTCTATCTGTGGCATTAATTACAGACATGCTTAATTTACTAGTATGAAGATCAGTGCAATTGATACCATTTATGATTTTTTTCTACTCCAATGAATTGCCTGCAGCTGCTGATTTCTTGATAGTAACATTCTTCGTTCTGAGCAGGATAATGTTTTGTGCAGCAGAAGGGAAGTGAAATTGCTCTGATTTTTTTGTTGTTGTGGGGTTAGGGCTGGGAGATGAGAGCAATACTGAGGATGAAGATAATAGGATGAAAACTCTTCTGCCTTTGCACAGCATTATTTTTTCTATGTAATGTACACACGTTTTATAAACCTTCCCTCAGCTCTCCTCCCTTCCCCTTCTACAGTATGGGATTTTGCTATTGGTTTCATATCCACTATTTCTGAACTATATTACTAATTAGCACAATGCCTATGGCACATAATTATAATAGGAATTAAGTTTTGCATTCAAAACCTTCTACAAATTTCTCATAATTTTTGGACAATCCCTTCTTTCAGTAGCAAATTGTAAAATAAATGAGATAATTTCAGTTTTAAGTGTCTTTGTGCTTGAGTAAATCTGCTCTTGAAAAACTATGTGTTTAGCAAGAGGGATTTTATTTCAAAGGTAAATGTAAGTCTTAGCCTCACACAATAGAATGTCTTTATTGATATATTTATTGCAAGGGTAAACACAACTGGTAGCAGTATGTAGTAACACCCCAAGTGAACTATTATTTAAGCTTTTAAGTCAACTCAATCACGTATTTGCTAAATGCTCTCAATTATTTTATACACTTTAATGTTTCATAAAGATAATTAGTATGGGTCAATTACAGAGAAATAAGTTGTCCTTCATTTATTGTCTACTGACATTTTACTTTTTACCTCTTCCTTTTGGGTTATTGATTTTATATTAAAGAAAATGGTTTTCCAGGTGTTAGTTATTTTCTAAATGTCATCATATAAATTGGTCTATAAATTATTTAATTATTCTTTCAAATACCTTTATTACTTTAAAGGTAATGTAAATATGAAGAAAGAAACTGGACATAATTTGAAATATTGAAGGAGATTTTTTTAGCATAATTATAAATTATGGAAAATGTGAAGAAATAGTCAACCTATGTCTTTAATCACTAGTTGGAGTCCTGCGTGTCAAAAACCTATGGAAAACTCTCCCTTGTAAGTCTATACAGGTAGAACAATTAATATATATTTTTTCTATTTTGTGTGTCAAAATTAAAGAAATTGTAGAGGTTAGGAGCAAGGGCTCTGGCCCATCTCCTAGTTATGCCAGCCGTGTTGCTCTGTCTCTCCTGATATCAATGTCCTCATGTGTAAAATAGTATAAAAGTACTACTACAGACAGTTGTGAGGAACATATTCTTCTCAGATCCTTCCTATTCTCAAGCCTTAAAGAACTTTTAGGTGCTTTATATTTGTTGATAAGAAGGAGAGTTTTGAAGTTTGAAGCTGGTAGGTGGGGCCAATATTCTACTAATTATGCATTCTGCTGAGTTACTTGAGTGACAGACTAAGGTCTCTGGATTATATATCATATATATCATCAATATCAATGAGCAGTAACTTGGCATCCCATCTAATGCTTTAAATATTTGTTTAGCATTTATTTAGTGGGAGCTGGAAGAAACTGACTTCATGTTAATAAAAATAATATAAAAACGAATTGGATTTGGTTTTATTACCAATGATATGGTAATGATTTAGAGAAGTCCACCTGCTGAAAACTAAAAAGGTTAGATAAAAAGAAAGAAAAGATATTAAAACAAGCATTTAAAATTATCAAAGATCTGATAAGATGGTATGGATTTATCAGCCCAGAATCAAAGAGAAGCTAAGAACACGAAGAAGTAAGCAGGGCACCAAAGCTGTTTTTTTCCTGTGAGAATTTTCTGAAACTAGTGAATTTGAGTTTCAGTTTCCGCAGCCTCAAAAGGATTGGAGAACAGAGGAAAAATCTCAGCACATATCAAGGTCAGGAGTCAAATACAGGGTAATCCCATTAGGTTGGTGTACAAAAAGGATACAACTCAGTGTAGGCGAGAACCAGAGCAAAGCTGCCCACCTTCTACTCACTGGGGACAGCAAAACCCTAAGAAGGCCCATAAGCCATCCCTCCTGGAGTTGCAGCCCAAGTTCACATTATCTATGTTATTTAAAAAAAAAATCACTCAAGCTATAAATTAAATGAAAATTCCAGGAAGTGTAGACTTTAAAGCAAGGAAAGTTATCAGGGGAGAGAAGAACATCACGTAACTAATAGAGTGGGCAATTCTCTAAGAAGACATAACAGTCCTTAATGTGTGTGCACCCAACAACAGAACATCAAACTACATGAGGCAAAAACTGGTAGAACTGCAAGGAGAAATAGATGAATCCACTATTATAGTTGAAGACTTAACATTCCTTTGTCAGAAATGGACAGATCCAGCAAGCAGATAATCAGTAAGGACACAGCTAAACTCAACAATATCATTAATCGCCTGGATGTAATTTATATCATTAGACTACTTCATCCAACTATAGCAGATTGAACTTTCTTCTCAAGCTTACATGGAACATTCACCAATATAGACCACATTCAGAGCCATAAAACACACCTTAACAAATTTAAAACAATAGAAATCATACAACGTCTGCTCTCAGACCAGTTACCAAAAGATAACTGGAAAATCCCCAAATATGTGGAGATTAAACAACATACTTCTAAATAACACATTGGTCAAATAAGGAATCTCAAGAGAAATTTAAAAAAAATTGGGGGGCTAAATGAAAATGACAACACAAATCATCAAAATTTGTGAGATAAAACAAAATCAGTGCTTAGAGGGAAATTTATAGTATTAAATACCTGTATTAGAAAAGAAGAAAGATCTAAAATCAATAACCTAAGTTTCCATCTTAGGATACTAGAAAAAGAGGGGCAAATTAAATCTAAAGTAAGCAGTAGAAAGGAAATAAGAATTAGAACAAAAAAATCAATGAAATTGAAAACAGAGAACAGAAATTACTCATACAAGGCTACTTCAAAAAATTCATGGAAAAACAGAAAGAAAAGATAATACAAATATTTCCATGATCTTTTTGAGGATCAGAAATGAAAGAGGAAATACCACTGCAGACCCCCTAGACATTAAAAGAATAATAAAGGAAGACTATGAACAACTCTATACCTGCTAATTTGATAGGCAGATGATACGAACCACTTTACTGAAAGACATGATCTACCAAAACTCATACAAGAAAAAATAGGCAATGTGAATAGGTCTATATCTATTAAAGAAATTGAATCAACAAAAAAAACCTTCAAAAAAAAAAAAAGCACCAGGCCCAGATATGTTCACTGGTGAATTCTAGCAAATATTTGAGGAAGAAATTATACCAATTTTCTACAATCTATTTTAGAAGATAAAAACAGAGGGAATACTTTGTAGCTCCTTCTATGAGGCCAGTATTGTGCTAGTGCCAAAAACATACAAAAACACTGAAAGAAAAGAACAATATAGGCCGATATTTCTCATGAACATCAATGCAAAATCCTCAACAAAATATTAGCAAGTCAGATTCCAAAATGTATAAAAAAAATTCTACACCATGATGAAATGGGATTTACTCAGGTGTACAAGGCTGGTTTAACATTTGAAAATCAATTAGTGATATCTATCACATCAACCAGCTATAACATGTGGCTTAAAACATAAACACATTGTGCAGCTGTATAAAAATATTTTCTTTCTTTATATCCTTATTCTATAAGCTTTTTTCTAGTTTAAGACATTTTTACCTTTTTTTTTTTTAACTTTTTAAACTTTTTTGTTAAAAACTAAGACACAAACACACACATTAGCCAGGCCTACACTGGTCAGGATTATCAACATCACTGTCTTCCACCTCCCTATCTTGTCCTACTAGAAGGTCTTCAGGGGCAATAACATGCATGGAACTGTCATCTACTGTGATAACAATGCCTTCTTCTGGAATACCTCCCGAAGGACCTGCCTGAGGCTCTTCTTTTCAGAAATATGTTCATAGTGGTTTGCTTTGTTTTTTTCCTTTTTTTGTCACAGAATTGCTTATAAGCAGATAATGCACCATGGACATTTCTTGCTGTTAATGAAAACCTTTTGATATTGGCGTTCATGTCTTCAAATTTTTAAAGGAGCTTGTTGAGGTCTACAAAAACTTCTGCTAAACCCATCACTATAAATTTTCTTGAGGGTTCTTCTTTTTCTTTTTCAGTTTCCTTTTCTCTTGCCTCTTCTTCAGCTGTATGTTCCTGTTCCAGCAACTTCTCATTAGTCAATTCTTCAGGAGCCACCTCTAGGAGCTCCTCAATGTCATTCTCATCCATACTCAGGCCAAAGTTGTTTGCTGTCTCAGCCACAGCCTTGATGATTTTTGAAACCTCCTCATTCTTGGAAAATCCTTTGAAGTCACAGATGAGCCTCTTGAGTGTCTTCTTCCAGATGCCACTCATGCTCTCCTTGGTGACATCAATTAAGATCAAGCAACGTTCTTGATGCGGTCATAGATGTTGTAATCCCTCCAGAATCCCTCCAGAATTGCATCAGTGCCTTCCCAGTGTCTTCCTCAATAGCCTGGGCAAAGGTCCTGCTCAGATTGGAGGCCTTAAAAGCTGCCTAATAACACTAGTAACACCAAATACTGGAGAAGATGTGGAGCAAAGGGAATTCTCATTTGTTGCTGGTGGGAGTGTGAAATAGTACAGTCACTTTGGAAGACAATTTGAAAGTTTCCTACAAAACTAAACAGACTCAACATATAGCAACACAATCAGGAACAGCAATCACGTCTCTTCATATTTACCCAAAGGAGTTGAAAATTTATGTCCACACAAAAGCCTGCACATGATGTTTATAGCATCTTTATTTGTAATTGCCAAAATTTGGAAGCAACCACTATGCTGTTCAGTAGATAAATGAATAAATAAACTGTTACATCCAAATAATAAAATATTATTCAGCACTAAAGAGAAATGAGGTATCAAGCCATGTAAAGACATGGAGGAAACTTAACTGCATATTACTGAGTGAAAGAATCTGAAAAGGCTACATACTGTACGGTTTCAACCAAATGACATTATGAAAAGGGCAAACTATGGAGGTGGTAAAATGATCAGTGATTGCCTGGAGTTGGGAGGAGGTGAGAATTGAATTTCAGAGCACAGAGGATTTTTAGGGCAGTAAAAATAGTGTATAATACTATAATGATGAATACATGTCATTATACATTTGTACAAATCCGTAGAATTTACAATACCAAGAATGAGCCCTAATGTAAACTATGATCTTTGGATGATAATGTGTCAGTGTAGGTTCGTCAAATGTACTACTCTGATGGGGATGCTCATAATGGGGAAAGCCGTGCATGTGTGGGGACCAGGGATATATGGGAAATCTCTTATTTTTTTCTCAGTTTCACTGTGAACCTAAAATCTCTCTGAAAAAAAGTCTTTAAAAAGTCAGTCAAGCTATTAATTAAATGATGTGTTCTAAGTTCATTGAATTAGCAGGAAGAGGAACAAAGTATTTGGATTTTAATAGTTGTGTGTGTGTGTATGTATATATATATATATAATGTAATTTCTAGGGTAATCACTAAAAGAATAAGTACAGAGTACATGATTTTTAAAGTAATGGAGGAGAGAAAAAGAAATGACAATATTTTTCAATTTGAATAAGGCAAGAAATGAGAAAAGTAGAAACGAAAAAATGGGATACATAAAAAATAACAAGTATAAAATCATATATATCAGTGATTAAATTAAATGTAAATGAACTATATGGTCCTATGAAGATAAGGTTTTAAGACAGAATTATAAAAAATATCCAACTGCATACATCAGTGAGATGGATATAAATTTTAAGAATACAGTACATAAATTTTACAAATTTAAGAATAGTAATGCACACACATACATATACACACACAAATAATAACCAAAATGAAGTCTATTTTGCCTGATAGTAATATCAATATATCTATTACTATCAGGCAAAATAGACTTCAAGGTAAAGATCACTACCAGAAATAAAGAGAATCACTTCATAATGGAAAAATGTTTAATTTGCTGTGAAGATGTAAGTTTTAAATTTATAGGCACAATATACATGTACATTTATATAATCACATACTCTCAAAAAATATAAAATTTAAATTAACAAAACTACAAGGAATAATTAAATATACCAGAGTGAGAGATTTTAGCATGTGTCTCTCAGTAACTGATAGAGCAAGTAGACAAAAGAATGAATCAGCAAGGACAGAGATCAGCAGTACCATAAATGGCTTTGACACGATGGACCTAAAAATAACATTGCAACCAGTAACTTTACTACATGGTTTTTCCCAACCATGTAAGGCATATTTATTAAAATTTGATCATAAACTGAACCATAAATCAAATTTCTGTTAATTTTAAAGGGCTGAAATCATACAATTATATTCTCTCACCAGAATGCAATTAGGATAAAAATAAACTGCAAAAAGATGTCACAGGTTGGGTTCCTGGGCAAGGAGACCCTGAAATAGAAGTTTGTGTGCAGGAAGCTTATTTGGTAGTCTGCCGCAGACCAGCTCCAGTCAAGTTGTGGGCCCTTGAAAAAGGGATGAGGAGTCAGTGAAAATAACAAACACAGACGGAGACTTCAATGCATCAATATGCACGTTCTCTCTCTGCGGGCTGTCAACGTGTTGCAGCTGGAGTCCAGTAGAGCATGAGACAATGCCTTTTATTTAGATTTTTCTCTGCAGGGGGGGTTTGGGTACTATTTTTATTGTATCAGCAAGCTTAAATCAATAGTCCAAAAAGGAGGGAGGAAACCTTTTTAGAGGTCAGCCAGTCCTTTCCTTTTGTCAGCATGTCTCAGGGGATCAACTCGTGCTTCTTTTTCCTGGAATCAGGTTATCAGATCGAAACCATCTCTTCATTGTCTTGAAGTTATCTTGTGACCTTTTTCTGTTAGCAAGCTGTGGTTAATATCCACCCTATTAACAGGGTGGCAGCTATTTTGTAGATAACCTATATCTATTCTTAATAACTTCGTATAGCATACATTATACGAAGTTATACGATAACATTCTTCGTTCTGAGCAGGATAATGTTTTGTGCAGCAGAAGGGAAGTGAAATTGCTCTGATTTTTTTGTTGTTGTGGGGTTAGGGCTGGGAGCAGGTTTAATAATTTTACAGCATATATTTTTATCCCAACACCTGATTCTTAATGATTTATTTAAAACTGGACACCACCAAGTAAAGGGAATTCTATGGTTTCATTCTCATATACTTAATTTATCTCAATCATATAATTTCCCATTAATACCAACCATTCTCTTGCCATTAATACAATCTCCAATAAATGATGTTTGCCAACTTACATCATACTTTGGACGTCCCCTGGGAGGGTACCAAATTTTTCTCTTTCTCATTTTATATCCCATGTTACCATTTACCCAGATGGTGGGAAGGGGATGGGGACTTCTTTTATTTATTAATTTCTCTGGTAAAGGCAATTGCTCATGATTAATCATAACCGATGTTTTTGAAACATCCATTGGCATAATTAATAGACTCAAAAGGGACAATTTGAAATTGTTCAATCTTCCTGTATCTTTGGTGGGACTATCTAATTTTATGACAACAACTGTTTGTGTGTCATTTTCTGCATCTTTTGGAAATTGAGGAAACTGCCACGCTGACCAAAACATTAAAAGAGAAAGTAAAAGCAGTACCACTATGCTGAGGCAGAGATCCTTACAGCAAAAGCAAGTGCTCATAGCCATGGCCCTGCCAGAAGCTCTCCCTCCGGCGGCCTTGCCAACTTGGAGAGGGCAGCCCAAGCTATTCCTTTCAGGACTCTGCCATGGCGTGGACCGCGCCAGTAGTCATCTCTGGATTCATAATCAAGGGGGAAAAATAAGAAGCAGGATGTGGCAGAGGGTGAAGTTGGGTGGTGTTGCTGATATAACAAGGCCTTAGATAATGGTACAAAGAACTTTGAAGCTGCAATAGCCCTTCGGAGTTGTCCCAAGTAGGGGTGAGAGAGGACTGGCTGGTTAGTTCAGTTGGTTAGAGTACAGTGTTGATAACAGTAAGGTCAAGGGTTCGAATCCCTGTATAGGCCACCCGCCAGAACATAAAAAGGGTCTTACTAAGACCAAGTTGGGCAAGAGGCCCAGGCCTTTATTTTCACATAGGCAAGTTGTTGGATGTGGGGTGACTGAATAAGATAGAGTGACCTTGGGCATGGTGACATTTTTAGCAGAAACATCTCTAGGTGAGGGCTATAAGTTATTCCCAGAAGCTGGGGAAATGAGTCCTTTCTATCTACGGTAGAAAACTAAAATCCCTATGTGTTTGGAAATGAATAAATACAATGTGCAAATAATTGCCTTTAATGTATTTTTTGATTCTAGTGAAAACAAGATGATGTTGCAAAGGACTTATGGTGTATGTGGGACAGAAGACATAAATGAGAGCCTGTCCAACGTTGGGAGACTAATTAAAGATACACTCCTCAAATAAAGCTGAACACCTAAGTATTTATACTCTTAGAATAATGGTAGGCCACACCCCACTCATGCCACAATTTTACACTCCTCCACCTCTCAAGGTATAATTATCCTGGTGCTGAACATAGCAAGATGATGATAAAGACCTCTGAGTCATTGTAACTCTGAAGTCAAAATAGATTTACAGACTAAATTTATATCACAGTTGTTTCCAAAATCATTGGGAGATTTATTACCGAAAGTAGATCCACTGGTAGGGTTTAGGTGCCCGGAAGAAGGAAACCTATATTTTTCTTAAAGAAATACACATTTATCCTATATCTCTCAAATATATAAATATTTCTTAAAGACAATAACCAGTGTATAGTACATATCAACAAAGTCTAAAAGGAATGAAGACAATGTGGGAATGAAGATTCAGGATCAACACAGAGTAGAAGGCGGCCAGCTATGAGTCCAAATATTAGAACCACGAAACACAGAATCTGAAATCTTTTATAATTATAATTAAAAGGTTATAATTATATAATTATAATTAAAAGTGCCATGTATGGAGTTAATACATTTTAAGCTCAGATTAAAAAAATTAATGAACTGAAAGATAAGACAAAAGATAATTTCTAGAATGCAACATGGTTTGGAAAAGAGATGGAAAGTATAAACTAAGTAGTCCAGGGTCTTGTAGGATGGAGTAAGAATGTCTAAGATATGTCTAACTGGAGTGCCAGAAGAAGAGGGGATTTAAGGGAGGGAAGTGTGTTTAAAGAGACAATGGCTAAGATACAGCTAAAATTGATGAAAGATACCAATCTATACACAGGCAAGGATCCTTGAGACTCCAAATGAGGATAAATTAAAAGACATTTTCACATTGACACATCAAAGTTAAAACTGACATCAAAGAAAAAGACATGTGTAACTCTCACAAACTTAATATTTGGTGATAGAAGCAAAACAGAAAGAATTTACATAGTATGCTTCCATTCACATAAAATTGAAAATTGAAACTGAATTCTATTGTTTAAGCATGTACAGATAGATGGTAAAACTATAAAGCATGTAAGGAAATGATTATAAACATCAAGATAGTGGTTATCTCTGTAAAGAAGGGAAGGAATTATGATTGAGAAGCAGGCAGGTGGGTATTCTGGGATGCTGAAAAATGTTCTATTTATTGACCAAGTTGGTGGTTAAATGGGTATTTGTTATATAATAATTCCCAAATTATACATTTATGTTTTATATATATTTATTCAGGTATGTTGCATTTCTCAATTAAAAAAGAAAACACACTGCCTTACTTCCACTAAATAAAGTAAAATTGTCCTGAAATGTTTGGTAAAACATTTTCCAAAATCCTGTAGATCTTCTCTCTTCCATTTTAGTATTTTATCTCTTCCAGCCTGCCAAGTGTTAGTAGGGCATATGGTTTGATAGGTGTGAATGGTTTATGGATAATTAAATAAGCCATTCATTTCCAGATAACATCACTACATCATGTCTTATTCCGTTTTAACATCACAGTTAAGACTATACATGCAATAGAATTCTGAAGTTTTAAGCTTAGATCGTTGGGTGTTGAGACATACTGAGAAGCAGAGAAGTGAGGCAGGTTTGGTGCAGACAATTATTTAATGTTCGATATGTTTATTTAAGCTTCTTGTAAAACACACAGAAGGAAATGTTCAGTAGGCAGTGTGAATACTGACCCAAAATTCAGAAGAGATTGCGGGGTCATAGATTTGTAAGTCATCTTTTAAGAGGCAATCTGTATTAATTTGCTAGGTTTGCCATACCACAGACTGAATGGCTAAATAAATTTATTTTCTCACAGCTCTGGAGGTTGGACGTCTGAGATCGAGTTCTTGGTTCCTTCTGAGGGCTGTGAGGGAATGAGCTGTTCCAGGCTGATGGAGCATCACAAATATTAGCTTAGCATAAGGGCAGCCATGTTAGAGCTTAATGCTGAGGAAAGAATTCTGCTTGAACAATGAACAATCACTGCCGTTTGTAGAAGTAATAAAGCAAGCCCATAACTCAGTAACTTGTAAAACTAACAGTCTTGTTTAAAGTTGCAAATGTTCCGGGAAGGCTTGCAGGACTGAGCACAAGGGCATAGACTAAATATGCAGGTCTGTACATAGTCACTGAACCTACTCTGATGGCATTTTTCAATACACTTCTCCCTTTTTTGTTTTGTCTTATGTAAACCCCCCAAACCCCTAAGACTTGGAGACAGTTGTAGTTTAGCTGTCTCCTCAGATGTCAGACAACTTTCTGCCTCACACCAGTGTTTGGGACTGATGAGAGCCTTGTTTGTGAGCAAAAGCAGCCAAACTTTGGGTGCTGGTATCAAGGCCTCTCTACTTGGCTTGCTGATGGCTGCCTTCTCCCTCTGTCTTCACATTGTCTTTCTTCTGTGTCTGTCTGTTTTCAAATTTTCTCTTCTTATAAGGCACCGGTACAAGGTATGTTCAAAAAGCTTGTAGAAGGATTTGTATTATCTTTCCATTCAAATTTTCCACAAACTTTTTGAAGTATCCTCTTATGTCAAATTAGGGCCAATCCAAATATCCTCATTTTAATTTAATCACCTCCTTAAAGATCCTATTTCCGAATAGGGTTACATTCTGAGGTACTGGGGATTACTGCTTTAACAAATGAGTTTTGAGTGTGTGTGTGTGTGTGTGTGTGTGTGTGTGTGTGTGTGTTGGGGTGGGCACAAAACACCATCATTTAAAACCTGGGACAGTATTAGCTGACCAATGTCTATGGCACATTGAGAAAAGAGGGCTCTGAAAAACATCCATATTCAAAAGAGACAGAAGGGGACAGAGGCTGAGAAGGAGATAGGTTAAACAAGGAGATGATCAGTAGCATAAAAAATGGCAGAACATTCAATGAAGATCTATCTGAATTAAGTAAAGCAACCGAATTTGGTGATGAAGCTATATTGGTGATATTGATAGAAGCAGAGTTTATAGAGTGAAAAGGAGTGGAAGGTTGATTGAAGCGGGTAAAGTAGTATGTCTAACTAAGAAGGTGCAACAAGAACAGAAAGAGAGTGAATGTTAAGAAGTAGAAGAAGAAAGTTGGAAAGAAGGAGCTGATATAATAACTGTGAGGGTAATTGTGCAGGACAATTAGAGTGATCTTTAAAATATGACTTAAGAATGAACACAAGAAACCATTTCAATGATACAACTGCAGAGAGAAGGCACAGATATGGAGATTTGATCAAGAATGTGGCTTACTATAGACGTATTTATCAAGAGAAGGCCAATGTTCAAATTCCTCTTAAAATTTTATTCAGAGAAGTTGATAGGATATTTGTAAGTATCAATGCCATTATATATATATTATATTATATAGTATCCTGCTCAGAACGCTGACAAAATTTCCTGTTTACTGTCTTATGAAATCACTATCTGAAAGTCCATTCCAACATTGTTACTTTCTTTTGCCTACTAAATACAACAACTCTAAGAAAATTTTGAGAAGTTAAATTGAAGGTGGTTAATTACTGTCGAAAATTGTCTATGTTTAATGTTGAATATTCTGTATCTTTTCATTAATTATGTCAATTTAAAAATATTTGTGAAAACTTTTGTTATTTTTATTTCTCTTGGAATAAAACTTCCCATATGACAACATTTTTCTAATTTTTGAACACTTAACTTTAGCACATAATTTTGGATTATAATATATATGAAAACAGGAAACCTCTTGTTCCACAATCCAGATAGATACTGTTTAATATTTCCTGCAGGTGCAAACGTTATAAAAACAAGCTATCTTGCCCATACTGATGCCATTGTTTTCTCAACTGTGACCTTTTCTCTGACAATGTATTATTAAGTGTATAGACACTAAAGCCACATCCTTTTAAATGAAGATGGTGACATTTGACTACTGTTCTTTTTGATGGCTAAGCTTTTAAGGTATGTACAGTAATTATGTAGTGTATGTTTTCATATTATTACATAGTTTTATCCAACTGATATAGTATTACAATAGAGTTAAAGTGCTTAATATCCTCATAAAAACAAGCTACCTAATAAGAAGTTCCAGAACAACATGAATCTACTTCTTAGAAAAAAAATCTTTTTAAGAATTCTAACATTTGCTCAATTGATAGTATTAATTTATATATATAACTGGTACTTTTTCTCTTATAATGATGTCAATCACAGATACTTTGAAATCTGAGAAAGTAAAAAAAGCTTTCATACATATTTGCTGAATTATCAGGATCTTCTAGGAAGTTCTAGGAAGCATCATTAAAACTTTGCAACTATTTATCATTGCTAGGCAACTTCGAACTGGTGAAATCAAACAAAGACTGTTAACACTACTAGTGCGACATATTTCCTTTGTAAATAATTCACTGAGGATGAGTCTGGATTAGAAGTTTCAAATGGTGAGACACAATTGTTTTCTCTGTTTTAGTACAGTGTGTCTAAGTCAATGCAGTTTGTAATTATACTGAATTACATCTCTTTTTTTTTTTTTTTGTCTTTTTGTCTTTTTTCTGTGTCCGGCAACGGATCGCAACCCTCAGTGTCGCCCCCGTACCGGACCGGGGACCGGCAACGGGATCGCAACCCTCGGCGTCGCTCCCGCGCCTCGCTCAGCCAGTGAGCGGGAACCGGTCTGTATGTGGGATCCGAACCCTCGGGCGGGAGCGCCGCCGCGCTTCCCAAGCGGTGCGCCACCGGGCCGGCCCCTGAATTACATCTCTTAATGTAAATGTTTGTAGTAATAAAACCTATCTATGACTATTATTACTGCTATTATTATTTAATGTAATCTTTTTTTGAGCCTAACAAAATTATTCACTAAATCATTCATTCACTATTTATTGAGCAGCTGGCATGCATGCTGGGTTCTTTTCTACGTACTGGAACTCAGCAGTGAACAAAATGCACAAAGGTCCTGTCTGAATTGAGCTTACATTCAAGTATTAAAGACAGACAATAATTAGATGTATTAAATATATTAGATTAAAATGTATATGTCTGATTGTGGTGAGTGCTATACAGAAAAAATCTAGCAGAAAAAGGAGTATAGGGAAGGAGTGGCATGGGATGTGGTTTGTAATTTAAAGTAAGATGTTAAGGAAAGGTATCCACATGGAGGTAATATTTGAGCAAAGACCTAAATGAGGTGAAGGAATAACATCTGGAGAAATTAGCAATAACATGAAAACATGAAAATATTTGGAAGAAATTTAAAAGACCTCTTTAATTTATTTTGAAATTTGGTGTAAAATATTAACAGTGCCAAAGACTTATGTTATCTAGCCATCTTTTTGGACATCTGTTTAAAGCATATGCAAATTAGTCAGATTTAATATCCCTTTCATATAAATAGGTTTTAGCTCATGAGAGCTAAACTCTATGACTCTGAAAAAAGTCATTTTGGAGGAAAAATAGTTACAGCTTGTAGAATTGGATATCAGCTATTTGTAAAATATGTTATTAAAACCTTTTTTTTAATGAGGTGGGAGAGCACATTCTGGGGATATCTGAGGAGAGAGTATTCCAGAGAGCAGAAACAGCAAAGCAAAAGTGGGATTCTGAGTGTGATTTTGAGGTGGGATTGTGCCTGGTGAGCTCCAGCAACAGTCAGGAAGCCTCTGAGGCTGAAGAGGAGCAAGTGAGAGCAAGTGGGTAGGAGGTGAGATTGGAGAGGTGGGGTTAATGGGGTAGGGTCTTAGTGGCCACGTGGGGTGTTGGTTTTAGTTCAAGTGCATTGGGGGGCCATGCAGAGTTTTGAGTAGAAGAATGTACAGTATGAGGCAGTGTGCACAGGACCACTCTTGTCTGGCTGATATTCTGAGATTAGACCCCAGTGGATAAGTGGATTAGCAGAGAGACTAGCTGGAAGTGCTTTGTGATGAGCTGGGGAAGAGGTGCTGGTGTCATGAATGAGGGGAATCAGGGTGGTGGTAGTGGACAGGTGAGAAGAGGCTGGGCTCTAGATTTATTTTAAATGAGAATTAACAGGATGTTATGGGAGAATGGGGAGAGAGTGGGAGAGAAAGAGAGGAGTCAAGGATGGCTCCAAATTTTTGGACAAGGTAGCTATAAGGACAGAGTTGCCATTAACTGAGATGGAAGAGACATTGAGAGAAGCACATTTGTGGAAGGTTGGATCTGGAGTTTCATGTTGGATACATTGAGTTGAGCTGCCTTGTAGACACTCAAGTGAAGATGTTTAGTCTGAGCCTGGAGGTCAGGGGAAAAGTCCAGGCTGGATATATAAACTTGGAAGTTATGAGTACATAAATGGTGTTTAAACTCATAGGACTTGGATAAAATCTCCAAGGGAGTGAATGTGTATAGATAAAAAAAGAAAAAGATCCAATTTGAGCCATATGACCCTCATATGAAGAGGCCCTGGAGTTGAGAAGGAATCAGCTGAGAAGAATAAAAGGGAGCAGGAGATGAAATAGAGAAAAATGGAAATTGCAGAAGTCAAATAAAGTGCACCAAGGAGAAATCGATTAGACTGTGTTCAATGCTGTAGGAAAAACTCTGATACTTACACTGATGTTGGATTTAAAACTGCATGACCTTCAGTATATGTACTACCTTAAACAGGCAAATGCATTTAAACTATTGAAATCTTTTAAATTCTGTCATTTTTTCAAAATAATTTAGGGACTCAGCGAGTAAACTAAGCAGATTTGGCAGGGCAAGGAGAACATGCATAAAATCATTCAAATGTACAGGTGAGATCCTCTGAGAAAGTAGGCATCATGTATTCCCTTTAGTCGAGAAATGAGTGGATAAAAGGGAGGGAAAGGGATGTCGATTCATATTTTTGCTCTCTTTCCTCAGATTTTTCTGCTTTTTGGGGGGAGCATAAACTACGAACTGTTTTCCCTTTAGCTATTGAAGTCTTTTCTTGGTAGCACCTGGGAGCAGATGAGAAGCAGATGGCATGGGGTTGGCCCTTCCATTTTTCAGGTCCACCTGACTCGCACCAGAGATTCCACTAATTGCCAGTTCTCTACCCTCCTCAGCACAGACTAGACCTTCTCCTCTTAGATCCTAACTTGAACCTCTCCCTCCACCCCAGAATATCTAGATATATAATTAATGAAAAGTATTTTTTTTATTTTAACATTTATTTGTACATATTTGTGGGATACAGTATGTTGTTTAAATACATGCATATACTGTGCAATGATTTATTTAGGGTAGTAGCATAGTTCTGTACCCACTAGTCTACCACTTTTCATCCCTTTGCACTCCCCTCCTGAACCATTATTCTACTCTCCACTTCTACGAGCACCACTTTTTTTTTGTATTCCACGTTTGAGTGAAATCATGTGGTATTTGTCTTTCTCTGCCTAACTTACTTCACTTAACATGATGGTTTCCAGTTCCATCCATGCTGCTGCAAATGATAGCAAATCATTTTTTAATAGTCAAGTGGTGTTCCATTGTGTATATATACCACAGGTTTTCATCCATTCATCCACTTATGGACATTTATGTTGATTCCATCTCTTGGCTATTGTGAATGGTGCTGTGATGAACGTGGGAGTGCAGGTGTCTTTTTGACATACTGATGTTACTTCCTTTGGGTATACACCCAGTAGTGAGACAGGTGGGTAGTAGGGTCGATCTATTTTTAGTCCTCTGAGGAAACTCCAAACTGTTTTCCACAGTGGCTCTACCGATTTACACTCCCACCTGCAATGTGGGAAAGTTCCTTTTTCTCTGACTCCTCTCCAGTATTTTTTATTTTTGTCTTGTTGATAATATCCATTCTAACTGGAGTGAGTTGATATCGCATTGTGGTTTTAATTTGCATTTCCTGATGATTAGTGATTTTGAGCCTTTTCACATGTGCCTGTTGGCCATTTATATATCTTCTTTTGAGAAATGTCTGTTCAGGTCCTTTGCCCATTTTTTAAATTGGGTTATTTGTTATTTTGCTGTTGAGTCTCTTAAGTTCGTTATTTATTCTGGATATTAGCCCTCCTTGTCTGATGTGTAGTTGGCGAACACTTTCTCCTATT
This sequence comes from Galeopterus variegatus, assembly GCF_000696425.1. Classification (NCBI taxonomy): domain Eukaryota; kingdom Metazoa; phylum Chordata; class Mammalia; order Dermoptera; family Cynocephalidae; genus Galeopterus; species Galeopterus variegatus. The sequence continues at coordinate 163,180 of NW_007726408.1, read as the reverse complement.
CGGTAGGTTGTCTCTTCACTTTGTTGACAGTGTTCCTTGCTGTGCAGAAGTTTTTTAGTTTGATGTAGTTCCATTTATGTATTTTTGCTTTAGTTGCCTATACCTTTGTAGTCTTGTTCAAAAAAGCACTGCCCACTCCCACTTTGTGTAGTGTTTCCCCTATGTCTTCTCTAGTAGTTTCATAGTTTCATGTCCTAAATGTAGGTCTTTGATCCATTTCCAGTTGATTTTTGTGTATGGTGAGAGATAGGGGTCTATTATCAATCATCTGCATGTGGCTATCCGGTTTCCCAGCACCATTTATTGAAGAAGTTGTCCTTTCCCATTATATATTTTTGGTACCTTTGTCAAAAATCAGTTGGGTGTAAGTGCCTGGGTTTTTTTCGGTGCTCTGTATTCTATTCTGTGGTCAATTTATCTGTTTTTATGCCAGTAGCATGCTGTTTAGGTTACTAAAGATTTATAGTATGTTTTGAAATCAGGAAGTGTGATGCATGCAACTTTGTTCTTTTTATTCAAGATTGCTTTCGTTATATGGGGTCTTTTGTGGGTCCACACAAATTTTAAGATTGTTTTTTCTATTTCCATGAAGAATGCCATTGGTATTTTGATAGGGATTGTGCTGTATGTGTATATTGCTTTGGTAATATTTTGATGATGTTAATTCTTCTGACCAGTGAACATGGGATATCTTTTTCTATTTATTTGTCGTCTTTAATTTTTTTCACCAGTGTTTTATAGTTTTCTTTGTAGAGGTCTTTCACCTCCTTGGTTAAATTTACCCCTAGGTGTTTCATTGTTTTGGGAGCTATGGTGAATGGGATTACTTTCTTGATTATAGTTATGTATTTCCCTAAGGAATATCTATTAACATATTGATAAGTAAAGAGTGCTTGTTTCAAAGTAGGTTAATGTTTAAAATATACTTTGTTGTTAAGGGAGAGACAATTACAATATTTAATCACAGTATTTGAGTTTCTTGAGGTATTAAGACGTCTGCAATGATTAATAGGGTACAGATAAATGTACATCATTGGCATATTTGATTTTTAATCCCGGGGCTTTTAGTTCCTGGCTTTCCTGTTTGCACAGGGCGGCAAGAAAGCGTGGTCTGGGTTTCGCATGAGCTGGGCTTGGTCCAAGAGAGGAGATGTCACAGAAATAAGACACTAAACTGACTTGAAACGGATTTCATCTTTGGCATGCTATGATATTGACCTTTGCTCTGTCATCACCAAGTTTACTACACCTAGCCCATGATGAGAGACAGAATGGTCTGAGTGGGTATAAAAACTAAGTTACAGGGACCCTTGTGAACCCAATTCTCCAGGATGACTAGTTTCTAGGTTCCAAATCATCACCATGAAGTTGATCTTTTTGTACTCAGTTTTGGCACTTTGTGTCTTCTGCAAAGGTAAGGAACTAATTTAAAGAATCCTTTCAAATTGGATGGACCCATGTATATATTTGCTTAAATGTTCAGTGTTCCCTACGTCAAACATGTTACTCCCTGGAAAATCTTTCTTACATTTCAGAGTAGGATAATATGGAAGAAAACTGGATTTTCATCTTACTATTACTTCAGCTTTAACAAGCTATAACTGTAAATATATATGTGTGTGTGTATGTATATATAGTTATAGCTGCTTAGAAATGTTAGTGAACAGGCTGCACAAGATACATATAGTGTTTTTTGTTTGTCACTTATTTTCATCACAGCTTGCACTTTGGTGACTTATATCCACTTTAAGACTGAAGACCCACACTCATAACTGAAGTTTTCACAAATCATGAAAGTATCACCAAGTAAAAGACTGGTTCCTCATCAAAAGAAAATTTCATGGGGAAAATATGTCTTTAACAACTTTCCTGAATATTTTTGAAAGTCAATTCATTAATTTCTGAAATTAATTGAAAAATAAGACATAATTCATTCTATTAAAATTAAAAATTGAGCAAAATGAAAAAGTCTTTAGAAATACATGTGTTTCTTAACTTTTAATACTGTTTTGAAAAGGGCAGCAAAAAACTAACATTATTCAAAAATAGGGGGAGAGGTCTGCAAAAGGAAGATTTGTTCTATATCTAAACTTAATCTGTTTTTTGATTTGGGGGTTAGGGCACAAGGCACATATTTTACTTTTCTATGAGAAGCCAGCATATAGGGAACTACAAATTATTTGTTGTGATTAAGAAAAAATATTTTAATCCTAACCCCGCCACCTGGGAAATTGTCTGATGGACCATTAGAAAACAATTATTTTTAGTAATGGTATTTTTGTAATCTTATATAGTGCTTTGCTATATTCTTTGCTTTGACTTTGCATAAAATATAAATAATATTCTTTGTTTTTGCTCTGCATAAATGTGTTTCTTATTTCCTAAGTAATAGATCACAAAACATTGTTTTCAAAGCACTTGTTAAATGATATATCACAACAAAATATCTTTAAAAGTACTTGTTAAAGTATGCTAAATTTACTGTGCAATTGCTTAATGATTCCAAAGCAAATTTTTAGATATCTATGGTAGTTCTGGGAAATGGTTGTGAGATTTGAATAGTTTTCTATAGCTTAATGATTATCAACAAAATTCAAAGATTTTATGTATTTATTTATGAGGCCATGGGAGGAATTAAGGAACATACTCAAAAATCTCTTTGCAGAAATTCCAGGTGCCCTAATTGAAATGAATTTTTGTTGCTCTTAGTCAATGAGGTTTATGTTTCAAACACAGACTCCCTCATTTTTAGTAGATTACAGAATGATAAAACCTTGGGGCCTGGAAGCTGGTGAAGGCAGACATTTGGACAGCATTCATATAATTAATCAGAAGAAAAATTTGCATTATCAACCGTAACTGTATAGTACGAAAGAAAAACAAAAAGAACAATCTCCTGGGCCAACTGGAAAAACTTCAGTTATAAGAAATATAGATCTGGCACAAAATTTATATGTATAATGAATTTTTATTTTTTTCCCAGGCTATTCTGTATTCTCATTAGAGTAAAATCCATACGATTGATTGTATTTTCTTTTTTTCTTTCTCTTTTTTGTTTAATTCATTGTTTATGAAAACATCACCCAGAAAATGTTTAGGGGAAATAATATCAGGTGAAATTAAGGTCAGAAAATACACTTCGGATTGACAGCTGTAATAGTGTGAAAAAGATATAAAGTACCAGCTAATATTAATTTGTGATTTTAATCTATTTGGCCATGTATATTTCTAAGACTGAGTTGACCTTGAAAACTTCAATTTTAAGTACGTTGGTAGGTAAATGCACTACCCAGATCACATAGATGAGTTTTATTAACTACAAAAGATCCAAAATAATAAACTAATATTCAAATATCACAGTTATCAGGTATAAAAAGTGAATTTTTATATTGAATTTTAAGGAAGAATGGAAACAAGAAAAACATTATACTCACTGTCTTAAAATATGATACAGAGAATTAGAAAATAACTAATTATTGCCTTTTTTTCCATTTTTTAAATAGATTGGGAAACCTTATTTTACAAACAAAACTCAGGTCAGTGTCTTTCAGAAATTAACCTTTACTTTGAGATTTCACGGTGTATTCTGAGCCTGCTTTTGAAACAGAAAATTAACGTGTTTCATATGCACTTGATTTTGTGAATGATCTACCATGACTTCTCATTTATCCCACATGATTGTAAACTCCTCAAGAATGGGGTTTTTGTCTCTGCTATTCACTCTGGATTCATAATGGCAATAACAGTGGCTGCTATGGAGACGGTACTCAGTATATATTTGTTTTAGATTAATAAAATAATTTGAGATCACAGATATATAATTTATTTTGCACAGAAGAATTTTCTACCTGAAAGTAAACAAATGCTTCGCAACGTGAACTTTCTGAAGTGAACCGCAGATACCCTATCTTCTTACCCAGGAAGAGAAGCAGCTTCAGAATACAGTTTATCCTTTTTTTTGAGGCCATCAAATGAATGCCAATTATCATATTATGTCCTGTGCAATGATTCCCTTGGGATCTACTGACTTGTGAAAAACCATTTGTCCCTACTCCAGAGATAGTTCCTGAGTTTCTGTGTCTGCTTTTGATTTGCCTTTCTGTCTCCTCACTTCTGTTCAGCATCTCCTACCTCTGTATCTTGATTAGGATCATTGTGTCTGCTTTTAGCACCCAGTTCCGATTCTTACTTATGGCTTTCAGTCTACTGGGATGAGAACACTATCGATCTACAATCATTAGTCTTATACCTGTGGTAAGAATGTGCACTCTGAGTGAGGCCCAGAGGGATTTTTCTAGGTGGCTAAAGTAAATAAGCAAGAACTCATGCATGGGTTTTGTGACATTTCTATTTGCAGCAAGAGAGTTCGGGGATGACTTCTTGACGGCAAACTACATTTCAGATAGTTAGAATTTTCCAGTTATTCAATCTGTAAGAAGAACGTTACTGCACAATTTTTCTTTAGAAACAATTTATATTAAGTATTTCCAAACCATTTCTTCATAGCCTTTGGCTAAATATGTTTGCATATATTTTTATGTGCAACTACACACAGTTTGGTTTTGACGACAATGCGTCACAACACATGAGAAACCCTTTATCTACTAACTGGCTCTCCTTGCTGTTTGTCTAAATTTATACCTATATTTCTAGGATAGGTTTGCTTCTCACAGGTCCTAGATTTTCCAGGACAGTTCCAATTTCTAAAAGTTTATCTTAGTATCAGACCATATGCCTTGACTTTTTATTTGAATAGTGAGGTCAATTTGAGTTTAGGAAATTGTGAAGATTATACAGCAGAGAGAAGCTTTAAAAATAAACTGCACTTGTTAAATCCCCAAATAAAATATCACCTGAATGTTTTAAGGTTTCTTGAATATGTATTCAACATGCAACACACAGAATTATAATGCTGCTGTTAAGTATTCTATTTCACATAGATATTGAGAAAATTCTTTTGGCGACCAATATTTTGATGTATTTGATAAAAATATTTTTCTCTCTCTAAATCTAATTTAAGTGCATTTATATGTAAATTACATCTTTTGTTGTAACATACTTGTTTTTCTGAGCTTTTTGACTCAGTATACTTACTGAAGCTTTACAAGTTTGCAAATTTACATGTCATTTATTTAAATGTGGAGAAAATTTACCTTGATTCATAATAATAAAATTTAAATCATTGTAAGTTGTATAGTCTTGAATTTTGGTATCTACTATGAAATAGAAATTGTAGCCATTTGATTCAGATTTTGTAAATTTAGTTTAATCCAGTATTTTTGTCACATGAAAATGTCTTTTTCTGCATTTCACCAATAAAAGAGTAATTAATGCTTAGAAGCATCTTTTCAGTCATCTAAGAATTACTATATTTTGCTACATTCTAATTTGTGTATCTAGACTGTATTAGATTGGCTGAAGTTCTGGCTGAGTTTTTCTCCTTTATTGAGCATTTTGTAAGGGTATAAACACACCATGGTCAATGGCTAATTACCATATTCATACCTGAGTATTGAATTCAATGAGCGTATCTCTGTGAGATTACCTCCTAAGGACAAGAAATGGCTCTAATCAAGATTCACTTTCTATCAGCAAATCTATAATTCAGAGACACTACTAATGACAGCAATCCTTTCTTTCTTTATACAGATGATAAAATAGCGGGAAGTGGATCAAGTAATTACTTTCTGTTTTTTTTTTTCCCTATACTCTTTATACTCAAAAGCAATAGGGTAGCAGTGTTCTTTCTTTCTTTTTTAAAAAAATAATATTAAATTAAAAAAAAATTTTTTAACTTAAACATAATTAATTGTACTTGTCTGTGGGGTACAGAGTTGCATATCAATACCTGTGTGCAATATGTGATGCTCAAATCAGGATAATTCGTATATTCAATGTAATACAATGTTATTGTTTTCTGTGACCCTTTCTCTTGGCAAAATTTTTAAAACATTTAAAACCTAATATCCCTTTTTACTACAAACAAATACACTTTGGTGTGTTTTTGTATAATCTGGGCCAGATGTCTGTTTCTCTTTTCTGTTCCATTTTAATAGTCAGTATTTATAAAGATGGTAAATCTGAAATGGAGAATTGCTGGGGTTATTTGCTTTTCCAAAATTTCTTAAACCTATAAAGAAAATGTGTATGTAGATTTAAGGGTTTACTTTCCTATATTTTTGTCCATGCTTTTGTTTTGTATTACAAGATTAATTCCCTAATGACCTATTTTAATTAAAACTGATCCTAGTCCCAACAGTTTTACTAAATTCCTTGAGGTGATCAAATATCACTGTAACCTATTGTTTCTTGGTTTGTTTCCCTACCAACTAAAATGAAAAGTAAACCACAGCAAATCGGCAAGAGTGCTTTTATGGAATTTTTCTTAAATCCAACAATAAGATGTTTGCTAAATCAATATAGGTTCAATTCCATTCTGGTATAATGCATACAGCAATCAAAATAGCCCAAGATTGCTTTTACGTGTTTTCCTTATAGAGAATTTTAGATCTCTGCCTCTTACTACAACCTAAATACAAAAATATGTAACTGCAAAATGTTTTCTTTGAGGTAAAAAATAAACTAAGCTTAAGTAGCAGGTCAGTTGTGTCACGAAGACAGCAAAGTTACCTCATTGTAACCATGGACAGGACTTATTAAGACCCATCTCAATGACATAGCAAGAGTTTCTCTGCTTCCAAGTGTACAAAAACTGGTCGTTACTGAATAGGGCATGCGAGTCTTCAGCATTCTTCTAGAAGACCCCATTCAAGAAATTAGAGTGAGACAAGGGAACATTTTGAATTCTATAGTTCTCTGAAAATCCTGAGAAACATATTCCTATGTCTCTCAGGAAACCTTCCAATTCTGGTTATTATTTAGGAGAGACTTGAGGGTTTCTAAGGCTAGAGCTGCACTGGATGAATAAAAATGCCAAAGAGTAAGCACCCAGCAACCACTCAACCAGCCTATGAAAAACTGGACAAACTCCAGGACAATGTTATCATCCCCCACAATCTTCATTCTTCAGTGAGACTGAGCCTCGCATATTTGGGAAGAGGATCCATAGGCCACTACAGGATGTCATGGTTTTGATACTCATTGACTTTTACTGATTTTAGACAACATAACTGATTTATCCCCATTGCTTTTAAAATCCTCCTTCCCACACAGCTTAGCCGTGTTCACATCTCTGATTCAAAATTTTTTTTCCATGAGGTAGGGCTAAATGAACAGAATTATGTCTATTTCCCTTTTCTATTCTATTCTGTGATTTGAAGTATCAGCTTATCCCTTGCAAAAAATTGCACAAAATGTATGCAAAATATTTTGTGACCTAACTATTTAAGACAAATAAACACATTTTACTTATGTTTAAGCTATAAAGTAAATAATTACATTTTCTTTATTTATTTATACATGTTACATGAGCAATCTGTCTTTAAGCAAGGTGAAGGCAGTATAAATCTTACTTGAGGAAAGGGTTTCTTGGAAGACTTTACAAACCAGATGATCTTGGGCAAATTATTCAACGTCTCCTAAATATCTATTTTCTCATCTATAAGTGAAGAGTCATAATAGGGCCTATCTCATAGAATTGTGAAGATTAAAGAGGTAAGGCATGTGAGGTACTGTTACATACCTAAGGTGGTACATATGAAGACCATACTGACCATTACCACTAGTAACTGCAACAGCAATACATATCTGAGCAAGTTTTATATAATAAAAATGACAAAATAGTTAATAAAAGCCAATGTGGCACACTGGCTAGGACACCGGGGCTATTCATTTTCTAAAAGTATGAAGACATTCAGAGGAAACATTAGTGTAACAAAAAGAAGGATCTAATGTATCTGTGGGGTTGAACTCAGGAGAGGTATGATGAGTATAGTGATCATTTATAATGAATTAAATAAGTGAAATAAAATGAATCCATGAGTTTGATATGACAAGTTTGGTGAGAAAAAATCAAATATATTAAAAAGTACTGCTTATCCCAATTGAATACTTGCTATGTGTCAAACACTGTGCTAGGTTCTCTCATCTCACTTAGATAGTAAGTATATTATGAAGTGGATATTGTTTTATACTCTTTTATTATGTAGTCCCGTTTAATAGATAAGGTGACTTTGTTTTAAAAGTATTAAATTGTTTATCCAAGGGCAGGCCAAGGGCACAGCCACAGGCAAGAATACAAATGTAGGTGTATAAATAATTAAAAGTTGTAAGAAAAGGAACAAAATAGTGAATAAAATGTATTTTTTCCCACCTTGACAAAAATATGTTTGTGACAACCTGGAAGACCAGGTTCCAATGTAGTGTTTACAGCTTCATTGGAAGTCAGTGCAAGACCAGGGTTTGCAGTGCCCCAGCCAAGGTACCTAGACCCCTTCTCTTTCTCTCCCTGGCTTTGTCCCACACTAAGAGGAATACCCCAGCTTGAATGTCTCAGTCCATCTGTTCTTCAAACAGGTCACCTGCTGGGCATCTCTGAGGCCTGGGGTCTCTCATCCCTGCAATGTGGCCTAACCTTGGGATGAAGGTCCTGGGAAAGATGCCTATGTGGGCCCTGGTAGCGGGCTTGGGCCTGCAGGCCCTGGAGACTTAGAATATGGTCTAGAATGGGGAAGTGAGGGTGGCACAGGCCTTGGGTAGGCATGTGCCCTTGACCCTCTGCCTGTATTCTTTGCTCTGTGAGGAAGGCCAGAGTCAGGCTTGTGTGGCTCAGAGCAGGAGCCCCTCTTGCCTGAGTTGAAGAGAGGTACTGTTCAAGGCCATTGTGATTGCAAGTGGGAGAACCCAGACAGACTTGACTCAAAAGTCCTTACTTTTTTCACTATTAAGTACTGCTTTACTGCCTTTTGCTTTGCCATCAAACTAAGATATTTATATGTTAAGAGACAGTTCTAAAAGTACACGACAGTGAAGACAGACAATGGGGTAGACGGTAAAGGAGAAGAAAAGGAAGAATGTGTAATAAAGAAGGATAGATAGGGGGAAAGAGGAGACAGAGGGAAAAAATGTATATGGAACAGAGTAGTATAAGTGACAGTGGTTTGAGGGTTACTTAATGACAAAAGAATGTAAATTGGCTATACCTAACTTAAGCACTTGTTTTTTTCTCAAACCAAACACCTGTGAGTAAATATTACAATTTTATAATCTCTTAAATGTTGGGTGCCTCTCCCTCAAACTACATAATAGATTATTAATTTAGCTATTTTCAAAATCACATAAATATTTTATTTTTGTATGCTATTTGCTTTAGAAAAATATAAATATATGTACTGGAAACATGGAAAATGGCTAAGAATTCCCAGAGTACTTGTTGGAGTAATGTAATTAAAGCCAAAAATCTCCTGCAGCCTCAGAAAAACTTTCCATGAAAGAAGAAAAGAAAGAAAACAGTTTTGTTATTGAATAAGCATTCAACTGGATTGTGATGTGAATCATAGGCATTCTGCAAGAGGTTGCAAAGACAGAAAAAAATCTTGCTCTTTTTTATAGCTAAGGAGACACAACCATTACATACATGTTTTTAAGATTAACAATGACTAGTCCTCAGGTAAGAGAACCTGACAGCACCATTTGTCACACAAAGTTATCGTACATTTCCTTGGTAGTTGGAATAGCCACCTGTGCTTGCTGATTGCCTTTAAAAGAAAAAATGAATTTCTTGTATCTTTATGACTGGAGGTAGGTTTGCAATTTGTAGCAGGCACCAGCTGAATTTGGCTACCCCTCCAGGAACCAAGGAGATAGGGGAGCTATCTTCCTTGGTGGTTACATTTCAAATTAGTGGTCCCCATACACCCAAGGACACATTTCCAGGGTGCATATTTAGCCTTTAAAAAGATTTATGTACATTTCAGAGAGGTAGAGAAATAACTTATAAGTTTTCTAAAATAAATGATCTAAGAAAAACTGTGTTCAGGGGGGAGACATCTCTTCCCTTATTTTTAATAGGAAGAATTAAGCCTTTTAATTTTATTTGTATTTGCCTACATAGCCTTTAAATTTTACTTACAAATCATGCACTTCATTTCTTTTGTCTATTCTGTAACCAAAAGTATGCCTTTCATAACTTTCCAGGAATATCATAGTTCTTAAGATGTTATTAATTCTAAAGTATTTTAATTTTATTGTAGATGTTTCAAAAATAGAAATGGAATTATGGAAAGCACATACACTTCATGTCATACCATATATATTTACCTTATGAAGTGGCCTTTGTTGGTGAATGCATTATCAAATAAATATGAAATGCCCTCTGTGATTCTGACACTGTTTTAGACACCTGGCTTAATTCAGTGAATAAAAAAACAGGCAAAAAACCCTTGAGTTTATGGAGCTTAAAATTTAGAAGGATACAATCAATAAACAATAAACATCATAAGAAAGAAACGTGGTATATTACAAAGTGATAAAATCTATAGAATAAAATAGAGTAATCGAATGGTAATTGGGAGTGTTAGGGTGGAACTGTAATTTTAAATTGCCAGAGTAGGCCTCATTGACATGACATTTAAGTTAAGACTTGAAGGAGGTGAATGCTATCATTAATTTATTAGCAAATGATTTCATATTTTCTTCTCTGTAGAAAGACAGAAAAGAGAATCAGCTTTGTTATCTTAATTTTGTCAGCTGTAAGGTGCAGTAGTCAAGAGCAGTGTGGATTCAATATGGCAGATATTTGGACAGGAGAAGGTGGGACACTGGAACTTGGAGCTTAGTAATGGAGAAGGAAAAAAATGAGGAAATTTTTGTCCTATTCATGGGAAGAAGAGTTTCTAGTGCATATTGATGATTAAATCTTCACAGCTGTATTCTCCTCTCTTTCTTGAGTTCTTAGAACCATGACAAAATAATCTGGATGTGGTGATTAAGTCAATCAGTGGTGTATGTTGTTCCAAATCCCACCAAAGTAAAGGGACTTAATACAAAACAAAATGTGGCTTTTCATAGTGTCATAATCAGATCACTTTTATATTCTGTGCTTGCAATGCTATTTTCAAATAAAATTTTCTGTCATTCACAGAAAATGGCTTTCTCTTCGGTAGTACATCTTCTGGTGACCCAGACAGAAAAAAGGACTCTCGTGGTTCACTTCTTGGCTTTGGATTTAGTGCTCCAGGAGAGGCTGAATACAGGGTGAGAGAACGTCGGGATACTGAGAGTTCTGAGTCGGAAGACACCACAGCAGGTACTGTTAGAGAAAAAATGCTTATGCTTTTTTAAATTTTAATTTGGGATAATCTGATAATCTTTGTTTTATTTAGAGCACAGTGGAGACTCTAAAGGCACTAATTCCAGTGCCAGTGAGAGTGATAAATTCTGTCTGGCGAAGATATGTTTACATTAAATTAATCCTTTTCTTGATAATCTTTTATTTTCTCATGCTATCTTTCTACTTGGTGTTATTGTTATAATGGTCAATCATTTTTGGTGACATTTTTCAGTGTATACATCAATAATTTAAAATGCTCCCTGGACCTAAATGCAGTAGGGTCTCTCCACTCATGTTTCTGTGTCCAACCACAATTTATTTATTTTTTATTTATTTATTTATTTATTTATTTATTTTTTTCCCTTTTTGTCTTTTGTGTCCGGCAACGGATCGCAACCCTCAGTGTTGCACCCGTACCGGACCGGGACCGGCAACGGGATCACAATCCTCGGTGTTGCTCCCACACCTCGCTCAGCCAGTGAGCGGGAACCGGTCTGTATGTGGGATCCGAACCCTCGGCGGGAGTGCCACCGCACTCCCAAGCGGCGCACTGTAGCAGTGCGCCACCGGGCCAGCCCACAATTTATTTTTTACACCAGGATTCTCTCTTTAAATTGCACACTTAACTTGCTGAATAATCTTATAAAGCAGGGCTTCTAAATAGCTTGTAGCCTGCAATTTTGTTTTGTTAGGAAAAAAATTTAATTTCTTTAGGTGGAGCATGTCTGGTTTAACATATTTCTCCCTACTGACATATGCAAAATTTACTTAACTTGCCTGGTCCCTGATATCTTTATAGTTGATACCTCTACAAAAATGGGAAAGAAGGAGGTCCAGTGAGAAAAATAAATTAAATATTTTATATTGAAATTGAATCTTTGAACCCATATAGTGATAACTGAAAAGAGAGAAATAGCTTTGGGTCTAGGAGTGTGGTTGAAATATCTTTAGGAAGGATACAAAAGTTTTCTATCACCTGTCCAGTCACCTGTTTTGGGACTGACAAACTCAGTATTACTTATGAGCTAGTGCTTCACTTTTCTTATGGAATTGTCTCAAACCTCATGCCATATGCACCCCTGATTACATTATGTAGAATTATGTATGGAAAGATGTATGGGGGTGGAGGAAGTAAAAGAATACATCAGAAACTATGATGTATACCTAGTCCAAGCAATGTGCATCAATTAATTTCTTGTATTATATAAACGAATGCAACTTTTCTCTGATAATGATTGTATTTTTGTCTAGTAGATGAAATCAGTTCAGCTGGTGGTATTGCCCACAGTGTCTCTGGTGGTATGGAATTTGGTGGTACTGCTTGAAATAAGATGAAATTGGTAGGGTAATTCTGGCCAAAACGGAATTGATACAAACACAGTAAATGGATTAGCTAGCTCTGATTCTGCTGCCAGGGAAACAAATATTCCAAGTTGTTTCTTAGTTTCTGTTTTTGAAAGAAAAATCAATTAATTAGCTATGCAGGGATTGGCAGTTTTTGTTTTTTTTTTTTTAACCAATGCAAATTTAGTTTTAGAGGAATACATGGGAAAGATTTGTAAGCTATATGTTTGGTTCTTGAGGCATCTGTGTTATCTTCAACAGAAATCAGTGATTTAAACACTGCAGTGAAGACACAAGTAGGTTGGAGGCTTTTATTGACGGTGCTTGGCTCTGGGAGGAAGCGACCCAGTTTCGATCCCTGGTCTTTACCACTAACCTGCTGTGGACTTTGAGAAATTTATTTAAACTCTTGATCCAAAGTTTTGTCACCTGGAACAGAAAAATTTGGGGCCCGTATTTCTGTACGATGTTTACATTGCTAACTTCTTAAGTTCTATTACTCATATTTGAACTAGTTTTCTTGGAAAACAATGCCAGAAAAAAACAATTTACAAAAGTGTGAATAAACAGCATTTTATATTCAGAAATTAAAACTAGTGAAGAAGTGAGAGTCCATGAAGTATAGTAACCTTACGTTCTTTTCGTCAGAGTGATTTACCTTAAAATATGTGGACGTGGACATGGGTTGAAACAGAAAGAACAGCAAGGAGTTCATTGATGGCAAATCCATGGGCCTTGGCTCTCATGTCAACAGCTCAGGAATTCTGATCCAGACTCTATTAATAAAAAATACAAATAATTTTAATTCTTTGTTTATTGCTCCTTAATATTTTAATTTTCCGTTAGTTAGAAACATTTTGCCTTTTGATTTTGGAGTTGGTGGTGAAAAGAAGGGTGAATTGGGATTGGTTTTGCTAATTTTGGTTCATGGGGAATTGACTTCAGTGGTCTTGAACAAAAAAACTTTGATGAAAATGAAATAGTGAACACTGGAAAATCAAGTTTCAGTGATCTAGATATTACTACTCAGATTATGTGCATTAAAGGTAAAGAATCATAAGATGTTTTTAAATATTCCCTGCTAACAATGATTTTTTTGTTTAAATTTCAACAGATAGCACCAATACAAGAAGTGGGGCTGGATTTAGTAGCAGTGCCTCTGTAAATTTGGGATTTAGTTTGGGGACATCTGGTCAAAAAGAATTGAAAATCAGTGGAGCTGATGGAAGTAAAATTAGTGGCAGTGGTTTTGCTGGGGGTGGGGGCGAAGCCTTAGTCTTTGGATATAATGCCCATAGTTCAGGTATTCCAACTAAGGCTTACTCTTGAAAATTATAAATGAATTAATTGGTTAAAATACTTTTCTCATAAAACAACAAAAAATTAATTAATCAATATGAATTTTAATAACATTTTGATTTTTCTATTAGTTGGAACCAGGTTTGGAACTCGGAGCAGGGAAGGGTGACAATACATTTGGTTTTGGAATTTCTGGTTCAAATTCACTTGGTGACGGTGGCATTAGCAGCAAAACAGTTGAAAAACAACAGTTGAAGGAAATAAAATGGGTAGTTCTGGAGGATCTATTTCTAATGGTCTACGTAATGATGTCTATTTTTTTGTACCTGCACATTTCTAAATTTTAAAATGTTTTCAATACACACTGTGACAACCATTTTATATTCTGCAGGTGATAACCAGTTTGAGAAGTGAAAATCAATTTGTTGGTGGTGGCTCTGGAAATTTGAAATCCAGTGTATGGGATTCTGGTCAAAAGGGATTTGGAATCAATATGATTGGAGGGGATGGAATGAGTGGCAGGATGTTTGCTGGGGCTGGATTCAAAGACCTTGGATCTGATGCCAGTAGTTCAGGTATTCTACCCAGTCTCTGTTCCTGAGATGTCCGACTGAGTTTCAGATATTCACTATTTTATTTAATAATGTCTTGATTTTTCTTCTAGTGGGAAGGCTTGGGTCTTTTGAGTTTGGACTTGGAGGAAGGAAGATTGGAGCTGAATTTGGTTTTGGAGATTCTGATTCAAATCGTTTGATGACAATGGCCTTAGTGCAAATGGAATAAAACATACTAGAGAACCTAGTTTCAGTGGTAGGGTTGCTGATAGTTAATTTCTGTGCATAACAAATTTCTGAATTATAAAATGTATTACACATGTTCTGGTGACACATTTTTAATATTCTGATAGGAGTATCAGTGTAAGAAGTGGATGTGGAACATGCCTGTGACTTTTGGAAATTCGGGATTTGGTGTTGGGGCATTTGGTGAAAAGTAATTTGCAGTCAGGGGACTGATGGAGTGGGCAGCAGCACGTCTCTTGGGATTGGATCCATGTGTCTCAGTTCTGATGCTTGTAACTCAAGCATTCTACCAACCTGCATTCTATCGATGAAATGGATTTCAAAATTTCATCATCTTTTAAGATAGCAGTTTAATCTTTCCATTAGAAGGAAGGACCTAGTTTTCTGGCTTTGGAAATGGAGAAAGAAAGGGTAGAATTCAATTTGATTTTGGAGATTCTGGTTCAAATAAGTTTGGTGACAATGGCTATAGTAGTATAGACTTTGGTGGAAATGGAGTAGGTGGTTCTGGAGGCTCTAGTTTCAATGCTCTAGATACCAGTAGTTAATTTCTGTGCACAGAAAAATCTGAACAATGGCATGCATTGAACGTAATTATTATGACCATTGTTTTGTATTCAGCAGGTGGTTCAAGTGCAAGAAATGGGGTTGACTATTCTGATGGTGTCTTTGAAGATTCAGTAATCAATTTGGGGTCATCTGATCAGCAGGGATTTGGAGTCAGTGGAATTGTTGGGAATGGAAAGAGTAGCAGTGGATCTACTGAGGCTGTGTACTTGAGTCCTGGATCTGATATCAGTGGCTCAGGTATCCTAACCTGGACTCTGTTCCCAAGAAATTCCAAATAACCTCTTCCTTTTTTATTTCTTTCAATCACATTTTGATTTTCCATTAGGAGGAAACACTATGTCTTCTGGTTCTGGAAGTGGTGAAGAAAGCGAGGGTGCATCTGGACTTGTTGGTGCTTCTGGAATAAACAAATTTGGTGCAGCTGGCCTTAGTGGTACAGGTACCTGTGATACTGGACAGGATGTTACTGGATCTGGTTCCCACAGCATAGGCATTGAGATTTGTTTCTGATGATTAGAAAGTCAGGATTCTAAAAAATATTTTTAAATAACAGTAAAAATTTTGATGATTAATAATTTTAAAAAGCAAGCCAGAATCCTGAAAGGTTGAAATGCATTTAGATATGATCGGGCAAAAACCATTGATCATTTGTTGGCATAGGATGTAGAACTGACTTTATGGCTGTGAATATATCAATGCAAAATTCTTTCTGTTGCCTTTATGCAAAACTGGTTTGGAGTCCATTAAAGAGGTGGTTATAGTGGCAGTTGATTTGTTCGGCTCAAACGTTGTATCCTGAGTTTGGACTTGGTGATTTTTGCTTTGCGGTCCATTCCTGAGAAGAGTAAACTAGTTCTAACCTTTTTGAAAATCTCATAAAATTTACTATTTCCACTTAATGGAAACATTAGATTGACTAGTCTTGAAATTTGTTGTGAAAATTGTTAAAATAATATTTGTTACTGATAGGAGACTGTCCTGATGCTGTTAGCAGTATTGAAATGTCTTGGGAGCCACTTGTGTAGGTAACCACAGAATGTGCAGTCTCTTGTGGGCAGTGGACCATTCGTAATGAAATGGGTGCTCTGACAAATATTCAAGGTTCATCTTTAGAATGCAGGTTTAGGATTAATACTTTCTTTTAAAAGTGAAATCTAATGGGCAAGAGAAATGATGTAGTGTATTAATGGTTGGCCTAACTCAGGATTGACTATCAATGTAATCTGTTCAAGATTGTTCAAGATTGTTCAAGATTGGTCATACAGAAAAAATAATTCTATTTTGATTCTCCTTAATCTTTGGACATCAATTTTGAAGTCAACACTTCAATGGAACTAAGGCATTTGAAATCATTCATTATATATTGGCACTGATTTTGTTTAATTGCAATCGGTACAAATGGTTTAAAAGACACTGAATTTCTGAACTCAGTTTTGCTGCCATTAATTCAGGTATTCAAAAAGTTTTATTCCTGAGAAATGTACTCAGAATTAACTACTTCTTATCTTTCTATCATGCAGTGGCTGTCAATTTGAGATTTTTTTTCTATTTTGAAATCAAATTTTGACTGCTTTGGTTTTTCCATGACAGGTCGACTTGTATTAAGTAGTGTTCTTTCTCGTAGTGTACATAATGGCAGTAAATCTAGTGGCTTTGCAATGGGAAGTCTGGATCTCTTGACAGTAGTGAAGGTGACAGTTAATCTAGATTAGTGGTTTTCATATTTCCAGGTTCTATGAATGCAGAATCCTTTGTTTAATGCACATTTTGAAATGGTACCTGGATTTTACAAATATAAAACAATTCAAAGTGAGAGCAAGTTTGGTTTGAAAATGGGATAGGAGACCCAGAGCACTTTCTGCTCAACCCTTGTCTCTTTCCCTGGACAAGTTTTAAGACAATTGATCTGGAATAAATTGATTTGGTGGCAGCTAATTTAGTGGCAAGTGATTAACTTTTGTTACTCCAGCAGGTTGTTGAGATGATAATATTCTTTTCTTATACAGCTTCACACGGCCTAAGTCTGCTATCATTAGCATTATTGGACTTGGATACTTAAGTTTTGTTTTTTTTTTTATAAATCATTTTACCAAGTAAAATTATGTACAGAAATCAGCCTAATCATTTTGTATTAAAATAGGTGTCACAAGCTCATCTGAATACAGTACATCTGGACCACTCAGTACTACAGGTAATTTGATTTATGACTTTGGGTGTTTAAAAAGATAGACACACACACACAATTTAAAAACGTTCTGTTGATTACTGTTGATTATTAGTTTACAAGGACCTGATATTATTGTGTTTCTCATATTAAGTTTTTAAGATCTTCTTTTTGAGTTTAGATGACCAACTGGATATTTAAAACAATTTAATGAATAAGAGAGATTGAATTATATTTTAAGGAAATTCGAATAAAATATAGTGCAACTTCTCCTTTATCATTTTAGTATATTATTTTTTAAATGCCCTTACAAATGAATTAAAAGTTGAATGTATTTCTGGTCATTCTGAGTAAAGACAACCTGTAGTAAAAAGAAGTGGCTTCATGACAGACAATAAATAGCATTGTGAAAAATATTTTAAAATTCTATCAAAATATCCACTTTTGTTATTGTTTCTGTTATGTTCTGCTTGCTTTTAGGGCTTGCCCTAAGATTTCATATAAATTTACATGGTTACTTAAAAGGGTCATTAGAAATAAACAATCATAGGTAACTTAAAGTTTTGAGGCATATAGATTTTTCCCTTTGATTAGAAGAATTGAATTATCTTCATGTATAGATAATTGAATTATTATTATTAAGTTATAGACTGATTGAATAAAATGTACCTTGGGCCTATTTGTGTCATGGCTCTGATAAAAATTGGCTTGCAGAGTTTTATTTTTGAAGTTCTAAACAGTAGTTCTGTAAGAAATGCAGCATATGTGAGTAATAGTACATGATGTCAAATGAGTAAGCTCTTAATGATTTTTGAATATCCTATGGCTGATTCCTCCCAGAAAAGAATATGGACTGCAGATATAATCACATATGTGATTTTGGACAATCTCAGCTCTCACAAGGTCAAATTATATATTCAGGATATAGAAATTCATTCATTGTCTTCGATACCAGCTTCTAAATTCCCATGTAGGAGTCCCAATATCCTGTATATTAAAAAACAGTATATGTCTTAAAATTTAAATAATCTATTCATTGTGTTAAATAGAAAAAGGATCCCATATTCCAGAAGCAACTCCGAAATACTCAGAAACAAATGCAATTATTGGTAAGTAAAAATGGCTCTGATATCCACCCATATTTTTATCCCCAAGCCATTTCTTAATGAGGTCATAGAGTAATCAAAATTTGAAACCAGTTTTAAAAAATTGGTCATCACCTATCTGTTTGATTCAACTGTATGGTTGAATGACAGCACATTTGTACTATTTTTCTTCCTATATATATGCATACACACAGAAAAACACATCATAGACATACAAACATATATACTTGTACATACATATATATATATACATACACATATCATACACTTATGTGTATATAGAGAAATAATATAATTCTTTACACTCATTCAATATAAATGGTACCTCATTCAGACATTAGAAAAACTATTCCTGCAAAAAAGCAAAGCAAGCAAACAAACCACATCTTCCCTCTATATATCCCTCCCATATTAGAGACAATTTCCATTTCCCTGCAGGATACAAGATGTTTTTATTCGTCTCTTTTCTTTTTTTAAAGTCAGAATAGCCAATTTGGGGCACTCCAAAGAAGGACTTGGGTACTACTTTTTATGAGTTTTTGCAGTAGTTAAAGAAAGCACTGACTGAAGGTGGTGGCTGTTAGAAGAAAATCTTTCAGTAATATTTTTTTCTTGGTACATAACTGCTTTAAAAAACAGAACTAGAAGATCCATTAATTATTCTAAATAATTACGAATATTTTCCTGTGATGTAGGTGAAGCTTCTACTTGGGGCAAAGGAGCGTATAAAGCTTTCAATGGCCGTATCTTTTCTTTTGAGTCATCGTGTGCCTACACTTTCTGCCGTCACTGTGTTGAGTCTGGAGGAGATTTCAATATTGAGATCAAACGGAATAATGATAGTGAGATTGAAAAAATAACAGTTCTAATCGACAGTAATGACATTTCTATTATTGGTGATATTATTTTAGTTAATGGAGAAAGGTAAATACCATCTAGTATTTTATATAAATGCTGTAGAATTATTTGAAGTAACCTGAGGGGAGGGGGGAAAGGTTGAATAGGGAAGAGATGGTTCTCTTTCTATTTTAATGGTCTTCTTGATATTTATAATACATTCTTGGACAGGAGTTTGATAAATGCTTAACACTTTACTATATTTTGTATTATAAAATATTATATTTATTTCTATAACAAAGTGGAAAAATTCAGTAGTTCCATTGTTTGACTATTCTGAGTATCCAGATTTTGGGCAATCTGTGTATTCAACAAAACTGCAACAGAATATTTCAGTTTTTATTTGCATGTTTAACACTGAATATAAATTTGAGGTTTTACAAATTAGATTGAAGAGATTGAAAGTTTTAGACCATTATTTTTAGAAGAGGCAGTTCAGAATTGGAAGGCATAGTATATTTGAACACTTTCCAGAATAAGAAAACCAGGCATGGTATCCTACTTTTGAACATTTCAAATTATTTCATCATTTTTTTTGACACTGAACCAGTGTTTCGTCTTGTTAATTTCTCCAAAGCCCCAAGGGATCTATTAATTTTTCCTGAAAAATTCTTCCAATATTATAAAAAAGCATTGTGTCTCTTTTTGTAAAATGATAAGAAAATTTTAATATTTACTAGCCAATATTGTACTTAAAAGATACTAAATATAGAAACATGAATTATCAGAAAAACATGCTATAATGACATTTCTTACATTTATATATACTTACATTTTATACTTTTCAGTGTACAGATACCATATAACAATAAGTTGATTCACATTAAAAAATATGGAGAACACAATCTCCTGAACAGCCGTAGAGGAATCCTATCATTAATGTGGGACAAAAATAACAAACTGTCAGTAAGTCGATCTATAATTTTCTCATAATCCTTTGCTTTTTACTCTTTATTTTCAGTTATAAAAACAATATACTGTAAGGAAAGTAAGAATTAAGGTTTATTGAGAAATCTATATGCATTAGTCACTATACTAAGAGTTATCTTATTTATTATCCCAAATACATACTATTATTAATCTTATTTTGCAGGTGATGAACTCAGGAACTACAGGCTAAGAAAAGTTAAATAATCTGCTCAAAGACACCTAGTTAGGAAATGGTGAAGTCAGGAACTATTCTAAGTATTAGAGATTGGTCCTTTGAAAAGGCTCTCTAGTACACCCCTAAATAACCATCTTAGATATAATGAAATATGAGGAAGCCCTGTCCTTTGGTTTGGGCAAATTTAGTCTTGAGATGTTTTCAATATTTTATAAACATATAAATGTATTTTTTTTAAAGCTCACTCTTCACAAGCAATATCCAACTTGTGGTCTTTGTGGTAACTTCAACAGCACTCCAGGTAAGATTTCGATGGATTATGCCTAAGAAAATTGCTTCTCAAAAGAAAATAATAAAGTAATTTTTCATATTTGGATAAACCTAATAATGATTTGTCTTTGTCTAAAAAATGAGAAATTATTAAAATGAAAAAATACATTTATGTTGCCAAGTCCATATGTAGCTAGAAATCAATGTACATAATATAAAGAATATCTTAAACTAAACAATGCTTTCTTTTTAAGGGCAAGATGTCAATGAGCACATTGCCAATAGTAAAATTCCTGGTGATTGTCCCAATGCTGTTAGTAAAAGCTATGAGGTTTGTGAAGATGGATTACAGGTAAGAAAGTTATATTTCATCTTGTAGCAAATTTCACCAATATTCCCCTTGATTTCTTTTTGTAAAAATGAGTTTTATTGTATATATTTGAGGTATACAATATGATGTTATGGGACACATAGACCATACTAAGATTACTATATTGAAACAAATTAATGTATCCATCATCTCACATAGTAGCTACCAATTTTTTTTTTTGTGGCAAGAGCGACTAAATCTACTCATTTACCATGAATCCCATGTACAGTGCAATTTTATTACCTAGAGTCCTCATGTTATGTTAGATCTCTAGATGTGTTCATCCACATATCAGCTACTTTATATCCTCTGACCTGCATCTCCCCATTTCTTCCCCACCCCCAATATCCACTTTTCATTCTCTATCTCTGAATAGTTGAACTTTTTTTTTTTTTTTTGGATTTCACATATATGTGAGACCATGAAATATTTTTCTTTCTGTGTCTGGCTTATTTTACTTAGCATAACGTCTTCCAGGTTCATCCATGCTGTGGCAAATGTCAAGATCTCATTCTTTTTTTTTTTTTCTTCCTTTTTTGTCTTTTTTCGTGACTGGTAATGGGATCGCAACCCTTGGTGTCACGCCCGCACCACGCTCAACCAGTGAGCAGACCGGTCTCTATATGGGATCTGAACCCTCGGCGGGAGCGCCGCTGAGCTCCCAAGTGGCGCACTCTACCGACCGAGTGCGCCACTGGGCTGGCCCAAGATCTCATTCTTTTTTGAGCTGAGTAATATTCTACTGTGTATATGTACCACAGTTTCTTTATCCATTAATCTGTCAAAGGACACAGGTTGTTTGCATACTTTGGTTATTGTGAATTATGCTGCAATGAATACAGGATTGCAAATATCTTTATAAGGTGGTGAGTTCATTTCCTTTGGGTATATAGCCCAAAGAGGAATTGCTGGGTGATATGGCAGTTCTATTTTTAAAATTTCTTCAGAAACCTCCATACTGTTTTCCATAATGGTTGCACTAATATACATTTCTACTGATAGTTTACAAGAGCTCCCTTTCCTTCACACCCTCTTAAACTTTTATCTTTTGACTTTTTGTTAACAGCCATCCTAACAGGTGTGAGGTAGTGTCTCATGGTGGTTTTAATTTGTATTTTCCTTATGAATAGTGATGCTGAGCAACTTTTCGTGTACCTGTTAGCCATTTTGATGTCTTCTTTGGAAAAATATCTATTTAGGTCTTTTGCCCATTTTTAAATTAGGTTCTTTATTTTTCCACTATTGTTTTATGTGTTTTTTATAAATTTTGGATATTAACCCCTTATCAGATATATGGTTAGCAAATATTTTCCCCCAATATGTAGGCTACCATTTTGTTTTGTTGTTTGTTTCCATCACAGTGCAGAGACTTTTTAGTTTGATGTAATCCCATTATTTATTTCAGATTTTGAGGCCTGAGCTTTTTCGGTATGACATGCAAAAAATCATTTCCAAAACTGATGTTCAGGGGCTTTTCTCTTATGTGTTCTTCTAAGAGTTTTATAGTTTCTGGTCTTACATTTAAGTCCTTTATCCATTTTGAGTTGATTTTTGTGTGTGATGTAAAGTAAGTGTTTAATTTCATTCTTTTGCATGGGGAAATTCAGTTTCCCTGTATCATTTATTGAAGACACTATCATTTCCTCATTGTGTCCTCTTGGTGCTCCTGTCAAAAATTTGTGGACAGTATATGTTTGGGTTTGTTTCTGGGCTCTCTATTCTGTTCCACTGGTCTCTGTGTCTGTTTTTATGCCAGTGCCATGCTGTTTTGATTTCTACAGCTGTGTAACCCCTGGTTTCAATTTAGGTGGCCACTGTCTTCTTCTCAGCACTAGTATCTAAATCTTAGAATTTTGCAAGTGCTTCCTTTCTAATGTCCTTCTAATGTTTTTTGGCTTTAGTCTAGCTGTAGATGCTGAAATAAGTTTTTTTTCCCCCAAAACATTATGATATTTACTATATATTAGTATAAAAATTCTAATTACTTTTGCATAGTGTTTTAGTTTAGTTTAGTATTTAGTTTTTCTGTAAACAAAATTCATCCCTCCATTCTCATCTCTTGATGGGTACAGACTAGACTCTTCTCTTGGAAATCCATGTACTGCATCCAAGTCCTTTATTTTGCACCAGACATCCAGTCTAAATTGTTATCTCCCATATTCTTTACTTTCTTTTTGAAAAAAGTTACAGATAACATTTTTGACTACAATATTTAAAATAGTCATCATTTATGCTGTGAATTTTCCACTCTTATGTAATTTTATGTTGAATTTGATAGATTGCATTCATTTTATGACTGAATGAATGTTCACATATTCATATTTCAATCTAGAAAAAAATTTTCAGTATCAAGAGATGTATGGATAGAATGGAGACACTTTTGTTTTATTGACAGTGGGTGTTGCATTTATAGCCATCTTGTCATCCTCCAGCAAAGCAAATTAAGCCATGACAGTATATAAGATCATCTACCATCTTCCTGTGAATCTCTCCTTGATCTTCACAGCTGGAATTGCTTTCTCTTTTCTCTGTTACCTTGTATAGTAAAGTCACTTTAGCAACTATAATATTGAAAAACCTTCATTTCAACCAATATCCAAGTATTCTATCCTGTCAAAGCTACAGAATAACATGAAAAACAAAACAAACTTCTGTGTTATCTTTTCCTAAAAATTATCTCAATTGCCCATTTTTCTTGTTTTAATTAAACATTTAGTAAAACATGTTTTTTTTTTTGTAGTACTGTAACAAAATTATTGGAACTTACTTTGAGAAATGTGGAAAGGTTGCCACTTCATCCGATGACTACAAAATGATTTGTGTTGATGAGTACTGCCAAAATAAAGAAAAAAATTCTACGTGTGACACTTTCTCAGAATTGTCCCGCCTCTGTGCCTCAGATGGTTCTGGCATCTTTGAATCCTGGAGAAACGATTCCGATGTGGTTTGTGGTAGGTTTTTAACTTCACTATAGATTACAAATTGATAAGTTTCTATAACACTTTAAAGTTAAGCTGCATCTCAAAGTAATCTCCTGAAATGATTCTAAGCCTTAGAAGGGATCTCCCAGATGATGGAGTCTTGTCTCTCACATGTACTTATGAGGAAACTGAGGCTCGTTTTGGTGTTGTGACTTGTCTCAAGTCTCAGTACTTTGTGTTAAGATCTTAATTAGGAACTTTGTAGTCATTACAGTAAGAAAAATCATGGGGAAAAATGAGTAAATTCTGTAAAAAATCACTGGAAAATTTATCAAAAGTATACTGAGTAGTACTATAATTTTCTTCCAAAAAGATTAATCAAACATAAATATGAGCTTCATATGAATATAATTTCTACTTATGCTTATGTCAATCCCTATAATACAAGTAGAATATCGATTTCAACTTGAGATGAAATTATACACAATGTACATTTCCTCCAAATTAAGTATTTTAGAATAAAACAATGCATGGGACATTGGCATAATTTGATTATACGGAGTGTCTTTAAAGACTGATTTATATTTTGAAAATTAGACTGAAAGAATCCCATTTGAAAAGCTCCTTATTAGAATATTGCATGTTTATCACATTTGTTTTCTTCTAATTTCCATGTATACATATTTCTGTATTTCTCCAGAAAAACATACATGCCCAGAAAAACATATCTACAAAGAATGTGGACTCTCAAATCCTCCAAGTTGTTCTAATGTGGCTCCTTTTCAAGACAGTGAATGTGTGAGTGGCTGCACCTGCCCAGAAGGTAATCCACCTCTGAGAGTATTTTACACTAAAACGGCTTAAAAAGACGTGGCTCACGTATAGTGGTATCTTATTTGTAACAAGATATTTCAACAATTCAACTATTCCTAATTTATCCTTTTTGTAAACTGCAGAGGAGGGTTGGAAAGACTTTTAAAGCTAACGTGAATTTCTGTCTCTACAGTGCCTGAGGGCTCTGGTACTCCATAAAATGTGAGGGTACTTCAAAAAGTCCATGGAGAGATTTGTATTAATTTTCGATCCAATTTCTCCATGAACTTTTGAAGTACCCTCCTATTTTCTAGTACTATATTGGGCTTAATATGACTGTGCTCTGTGGAGCAGTAACTCAGGCTCAGAAAAATTATCTATACTCTTGCTAGTTCTCAAATGAGGAGTAATTGCTTAAACAAGAAATTGCCATTTGTATTGTGTGTTTACACTTGAAAAAACTAGATCAAGAGTGAGTGATTTCATAATATACTGCTGGACAATTTGCTGACGTTTATATAGTCTTGAGATTAACCTGATCTCAAAATGTATTCTAGGTTATCTATTGGATGATATTGGAGAAAAAGGGAAATGTGTATTAAAGGCTGAATGTCCCTGTGAATCCAGTGGAAAAGTGTATCAGTCAGGAGAAGTCCGAGAAGGCCCCTGTGGTTCTCAGTGGTATGTGTGTGCTTTTTCTCCACATTTTATTGATGGTGAAATAATAGGAATATTTTTTATCTAATTTGAAAAAGATTCCTAAATGCACCTTAAAATACACTTTTCAGAATTAAATGGCAATTTTATTGCATTTTCTGTGTACCTGATGTTTTGTCTTTTCAATTTTTTTTTGAGAAAGGCTTATATTATAAAATATATGAGCTTTCTGTGTATCTTTAAAAAATAATGTTATTCACTAGCTGAAATAGTGTTTTGAATATTAGACCGCTTGGTAGTTGCAAATATAGAGCAAAACATAGTACAAGAGTTTGGTTACAATAATGAAACAAAAATGATGCTAATTCAGCCGAGAATGTTTAATAATAAAAATGTACAATTAGAAACAACCCAACACTTTTCAAACAACTTTTCTACATAGCTTCATTGGTGAAGATGAATAGTATACTTACTCTGGAGTGAAATTTAATGTGCCAAAAGTTAGTGTTGATTATTTCACTCTTAACTGAATAGTCAGCTTGAGTCTTCCTTTTGAGTCAATAACAGTAGACCAGTGAGATTTCCCCATTCCTCATTATGGCTTTTCTCTGAAATGCTAAATTTCTGCAAGACTGCAGAGGACTTTTCTAGAAATGTGTCCTTGTGAGGAAATAATCTGGCTAATGAAAACAATCTATTATTTATACTATAATATTTTCTTCATAAGCAGGAAATATTTTGTTATTGTAGTATGAATAATTGTGAATAACTATAGCTATGATTTATTGAATGTCTATGACAGTGCTGCACAAAAGAAATACAATATGAGTCACAAACGTGATCCACATATATAATTTAACATTTTTTAGTTGATACATTTTTAAAAATTAAAGAGACAAACAGGTGGAAATGATTTTAATCATGTACTTGATATCACCCAATATATCTAAAATATTATCACCTCAAAAGGAAATTAATATAAAATAAAGTTAATGAGAAATTTTACAATTTTTTTCATACTAATTCTTCAAAATACGTGTGTATTTTAAATTACAGCAGATTTCAATTTGAACTAGCCACATTTCAAAAGCTCAGTAAGAGCTGGGCTGGGTGTCTCTGTACTGTATTGGACAGTGTAAGTCTACAATGTGGCTTGTAGCAGTGGTTTCAATACTAATAATGAAATGTGTTCCATTTAAACAAACACCTGAAATTCAATTTACAAGTTGTTGCATGTTTCATTCATGTAGAAGGTATCATTTTAGCCACTGGAATTCAAGTCTTTTAAAATACCAGGATACCACCACGAAATGAGAAATTTTATCAGAGCTCAAATGTTGAGTAGGGAATGAAGATCATATAATAAAAGTTTAACCGGATATTCTAGCTTAAATTATGATTTTTCAAGGGTTATGATATTTATTTTCACCATAGAGAAAACATGATTGGTGACCTTGAATGTAACCATTGCATTTTAACAGCACATGCCAAGAAGCAAAGTGGGCTTGCACTGAAGCACTCTGCCCTGGAAGATGTAAGGTGGAAGGAAGTTCATTTACCACCTTTGATGGTGCTAAGTACAACTATGCTGGAAACTGTCACTTCCTGGCCATTTACGTATGTAATAGCTTAGAACAGTTGAGAACACTGATATAAACATCGAGCTATTTCTCAAACAATTTAAAACACAATCTTCACTTCTAATTACTATTTAAAGAAATAAAAAAAACAAACAGATCTCCAATTACTGGTTATATATTATAATATCTGTTTTCTGTTGCATGTTGGTATTGATAGTATTACCTGTCAGTATTGAATCAGTATTACCTGTGCTCCTTGTAAATTCTTTGCTAACAAAAACCCATAACAAATAAAACCCTCTTCATTCACCAATAATTTGCTAAATACACTGGAAAATTTTGTTGCATGTCTTCACTAGAGCTTCATATGAAACAATCTTTCACATTCCATGAAACATCTTCCTCTTTCATCATTTCTTTAAATTTATTTTTAGTTTTTATAATACAATAGTACCAGTATAATAGAGGTTATCCTTACATTTAAATTCTTTTCGGTAATAAAATTTTAAATAATCTGAATTTCAATAAAAGGGTGATTCCATTTTGTTGTTTGTGCCTTCAGTTAGCATGAGAGTAAGCAATTTTTATTTAATCTTCCTGGTAAAAAATGTAATGAGCAGAAATTTTAATTCCTGAAGTGAGAGATGTGGATAAAAGTCCAGTAAGCTGCAAAATATATTTGCTGCTGCTAAAAGTCAGTTTTCCAAAAGAAAGTTTCCTGACCACTTACCCACATCAGCTATCTTTCCTACGTTTGGTGCTCCTCTTTTAATCATGAGGATAGGGGATGGAGAAAGTGAGAGGGAAATATGCCAAAGCACATGGAATATTTGCTTTGTAGAGATGAAAGATTCCTAGACTTTGAAATGAGAACCGGAAGTCAATTTTTTTCATGATATATATTATGATTTTACAGTTAGGTAACTCTCACATTGGATTTAAATAAGCATTGTGGACTGTCCAGAGAATAAACAAGCTATGTTACCTATAATTACTAATCGTCCCTATAAGGCAGCACAATTCCCTTTGAGGAGAAGGAAAAAAAATAAAGAGAAAAAAAAAAGATAACTATGAAAATCCATTAATTGTAGACTACATAGACATAGCTTAGGCAAGATACTCAGACCATCTATAAAGCTCTTGGCCAATCCTGAAACTATATACTATGGACTGAACTAGGTTTCTATTTTCAGAGAAGACTGTATGTAGAAATTTAAAATGTAAACATGCATTGTGAAAGAATCACGTAGTAATAACATATGATCAATAACACTTTAATAAACATTTTAATGAAATGCATTTTTTTCACAGGATAAAGATTGGTCTGTTAGTGTTGAGCTTCGTCCATGTCCAAGTGGGCAGACAGGAACATGCTTAACTAGTGTTACACTTCTCTTGAATTCTGTAAGTAATCAGCTTCCTGTTTCTTCAGAGTCAAATCAAATCAATTATTTCACATATTCAGAATTTTTGAGGTTGAAGAGAGGCTTTACCATGTAAATTAAAAGCATAAATAAAAGTCCCTAGAAGAGCTAGACAATTCCAAGGATCCTGAAATATATTAAAAGTACCAAGATACACAATTAATATGCTAATTATGAATCAGCCTTATATGTTCACTGAATTATTAAACTCTGAGGACTGTTTAAGAAGGAAGACAATGGTTTTTGTTTAGAATTTTATATATTTGGAATGGACATTGTAAGTGAAAACAGGCCTAAATGGGAAGGGAGGACAACTAGTCTGGACTTTGGCACTTACAATCTGTTTGACCTTTGGAAATCCAAGTTATGTTCTTGGATTTCAGTTTCCTCACTTACAAATTGGGGATAAGATTCCTTTACGATCTGCTGCACAGAGCTGATATGAGAAACAATGAAGCAAAGTATGAGAAATACTTAAAAATACTCTATATTTTATCTATTTATAAATTAATCTGATAAAATTAAATATGTTTTATGGCATGAAAATTTAGGTTCATGCATTATGTTAAAAATTAATATTGTAAATTAATATGAACTAACAAAGTTTTCTAAATATTAGTCTGTTTCAGTTGAAAAATATATATTCAACAGTGATGGAACAGTTACAAATGACAAGATTAGAAATCAAAGTTATTACTATACAGGTAGGTTTAATAATAGCATTTCAAACTAAGTGTAAGATGCATTTACTTATTTAATTTTTTAAAGATATTAAATGTTTCTGTATTTTAACAGATGTTAAAATACTAAAATATTTTTAAGAGACTAAAAACAGTTGAACAAGTCGATTATTGTTATTAATGTTAATAATTATTTTAACAGACAAAATACAAATCTTCAAAGCGTCTTCCTCTTATCTTCAAGTAGAAACATACTTTCATGTAAAAATGCAAATACAAATTGTTCCTGTGATGCAATTGTATGTTTCTATGCCACCCAACCAATTCACAGACACCGTAGGTAAGTCCTCTAGATATATTTTTATTTCTGATGCTCTAATGTAACCATAATTTATTGTAACTTCTAATTGTCTGTCAATTAATGACATTAACCATTAAGCATTTTGACTTAAAATTCCCTTCCACACCAAAGTAAAATATTACAACTTGCTTTTCATAGTAAAGACACCTTATTTATGACAAAATCTATTCCCCAAAGGTTTTTAAAACAATATTTTGACTTAAAATTCCCTTCCACACCAAAGTAAAATATTACAACTTGTTTTTCATAGTAAAGACACCTTATTTATGACAAAATCTATTCCCCAAAGGTTTTTAAAACAATTTAAATGTTTAAAATGTTTACATTAAGCCTTCTAGTTATGTGGTATTTGATAAAATATGTTATATATCACTTTGCTAGTATATGTTAATAATACTTTGTTCTGTAGTTGAATAAATGAAAATATTATAGATATAAGTATTTTGAAAATCATATTTCGAATACAAGCTACATATTACTTGTCTTCTTGATAGATCACATGATCATTTTTTTCACTGAGGCTTTTTAATTATAGAAATCACCTCTTAACATACAGCCATGAATGTTGAACAAAACAAACAAAACGATTATGACAAATCCCACAAAGAGCTATTAATTTATAAATGGTACGAGGTTTTGCAATATACGTTTACATGAGAAAGTAACTGATTTACTCATAGAAAAGAAAAGTAACTCATTAGTCAGAAGAGTCCAGGTAAGAAAAGCATATATAGCCCTTAACAGGGTTCAACTACTTGCACCAAAACCATGAAAATGTGCAGCTGTAAGCTTCCTACTTGCAAGCATGCTTTCCTACCACCTTGTCAAAGAAGATAAAGTTACAGCAACAAACAGGAAATATACAGTTTTTATGAAAAATGGGTTTAGTGCTCCTGAAATTTAAATGAAAGAAAACTTGAATGAAATCTGAAGTGTCATGATATTTACTTACATGTATAAAGACTGACCAAGACATATTCTAAGGTAGATTCTACAGGATTTGATTGAAGCAAAGAACTGACTATGAGATTAGGATATAAATCCAAAAAGTTGAGTAGGTGAGGAGATGTTAAACTTTGTTCTGTGCTATTATCCAGGACTCTGTGGTTCCTACAACAACAAAGTGGAGGATGATTTCATGTCAAGTCAGAATATATTGGAGAAGACATCTCAGGCATTTGCTAATTCTTGGGAAATGATGTCCTGCTCTAAAGGAAACTCTGCTTCATGTATCAGTATAGATAAAGGTAACATTAACTGAACACCAAACTCTGTATTTAAATATCTGGTGCTGGGAACTATGTACTTATTCTGGCAATAATATGAGAATTTCAGATAATCCTGGTTTTAGCTAGTTTTATTGTACTGTCCGAGTTTTAGAGAAAACAGCACAGAAGCAGTCTGGCTGGCAGAGCGTACTTCTAGAAAACACGTTTTTCTTTGGGGATTCATTTCAGTTGTTTTCTATAGCTACTCTTTCCTTCCTTATACAGTTTTCTCCATACCCATAGAATAACAAGTTTGGAGGAGACTTTAGAGATCATCTAGTTTATTATTTTTTACCTTTAATTTAGTGAAAATGATCATTGTTTGAAAAAGTGAGACTCACCCAAACTGCTGCAGCCACTTGATGATAGAGCTATAGCTAGGTCTGGGTGTCCTAACCACTGCTGTCTTGTATATCAGTAATATCAAGCCCCAAATATAGATATATTTTTAAAAAAATTACACTTGTATCATTCGGCTTATTTTTCAGCTTACCTTTTGGTAAGACTTTCATATCCCAAATATAGATATATATTTTTTAAAAAATTACACTTGTATCATTCGGCTTATTTTTCAGCTTACCTTTTGGTAAGACTTTCATAAATATTAGTTCAATTTAATCCCTCATGAAGGGTATGGGGGAGTTATTATCCCCATTAATGTAGATGTTGGTAATGGAGCCCAGAGGGGATGTACTTAATAGGGATTACAGATGAAGTTGCAATCCAAGTATTTTGAATGCAATTCATGCTTTGGTTGCTACCCTAGTATTGTTGATTTTAATGGATGCTTTATTTTATGTTGCTTCGTTCATAAATAAGGAATGCAATCAAAGCCAATTTAAAATATATTGACATGTTAATTAATTGCTTCTAAATTAATCCACATGTTTGAAACAAATAGTCTGAGCACCTTGTAATAATCTTTTAAAATTACTGTAGTATTTCTTTTTAAAATTTTCATCTAATTTTGATTTTAAGAGTGAGTTGGTAGAAGCATTAATGTAAATATGGCAGTACATATTTCAGTGTTTTAATTGTCATGTTATTTTGTTTTGGAGGTCTTACAATGAAAATGACTATAATGAGAATAGACAAGAAAAATGTATACCTCATAAGAAACCAAGCCAGTTTATGTTAAGCAGACCATACACTATCACTTTGGAGAGATATATAAATTAATTAAATTTAATTTTCAGTGTTTTGTATTTAACCTCATAACACAAAATGCAGAAAATTAAACTGTATTTTAATAAACTATTGTTAGTAATATTTACATAAAAAGTGGTGATACCTAGTTACAAATTTGTCAGAATTTTAGAAATATTTGGCTTTAGTGTCTTTTTGATAAATTCAGCTTTCTTTATTGCCAAAAATCATTAAACAAAGCATTTGCTATCCAGATGCTATTTTTTGTGAATTTTCTTTTTTTGTTAATTTAATATTAGGCTAGTTATTTATAAACTGACCAAATATCAATTAAGTATTTTTTGGAAAAAAAAAAAAACAAAAAAAAACTGAAATGAACTTCCAGGGTGAGAGGAGTGGGAAAAGGGAAGTGTTGTAGTTGATTTATTTACCAACTTGTCACAGTTCAGCCATAAATATGTACTTTAAAGGTAAGAGGCACATAAAGATAGAATCTGGTTCCCTTAATCCCATTATGTATAGAAACTTCATTTTAGAGAAGGGCTAATTGATTTAATACAAAGATCCAAAGTTAATAAAGATTTTGCCTCTCAGTGTAAGATGTTTCTAATTATATTTTGCTATTTTGTATATAGTGACAACAAATTGAATTCATTGTAGCAAAACACTTTAAAAATGAAATTGTATTAATATAGGCAAAACTTAAAAATTTGCATCCTTTCTTTTAATTAAAATAATTATGACATTATTGATACTAATTTTGGGTGCATTACTTTTCTTCCAGAAAAGTTTGCTGAAAGGCACTGTGCAATTCTCCTTGATTCAAGTGGGCCTTTTGCTTCCTGCCATCCAGTTGTGAACCCTAAATCCTATCATGAGGTTTGTGAGGTCTAACATTAACAGCTCTTTTTGGGAAATACTCTGATGATACTGACAAAAGCATGTATATATTAAACATTTTCAAATAACAGCCACTGCCAATAGATTAAGGTTTATGCTTAAATTTAACATTAATTTTTTTGCATTATATATACCAACTTAAAAAAAATACATGATACTCGGAAATAACCCCAAATGACAAAATTCTCGGATAAGTTTTTCTTTCTGTCTTCTCTAAGTTCTTTGGTAAGTGGGTTAATAATTAATTTTCTCTCTTGAGAAAAAAAATCCCGAAGGTGTCAAAGACAAACTTTCTTGGGGGTGGAGGAGTGGTTATGAACTGGTTACTATATCCAGTTTACCTGTTCTTCTGAATAATTTCATAATGCAATATAAATTCATTTCTTATTTGAAAGGAATGCAAAAAATACACTTGCTCTTGTGAAAACAGCCAAGATTGCCTGTGTACAGTTTTAGGCAACTACGTGAAAGCGTGTGCTGAGAAGGAAACATACATAGTGGAATGGAGAACTGGACAATGTGGTAAGCAGGATAGAAGCTTAAGATGACTCTTCCTTCCTTCTCAATTTCACTGTAGTTTTCTGTTTGTGTGGGGGCCCATGTATTTACAAATTTTTACCTGGTTCTTTCAAAGATGATTTTCTGTTTTGTTTTTTTAAATATCCTTGTGCAATCCTTGCAATTTTTACTAGTTATTCCTTCTTGATTTAATATCTTCACATATAAACAAGAACATAATACATATGTATTTATATACTCATATAAATATATATATTTCTTTTCAATTGTTGTATGCTGAAATTTAAATAATGTCTGACTGCTAATGCAGTTTTTAAAATTTTAATTTTAATTTTTTAATTGGTTATGAATATTCATGAGATACAAAGCTGATTGTCGCCCTCTTGCCCAAGATGTGAAGGCCAGATTCATACTGGCGGCATACCCATTACCATGCACTTTGAAATGATATCTTAATAGTAAAATTGGTTATGAATATTCATGAGATACAAAGCTGATTGTCGCCCTCTTGCCCAAGATGTGAAAGCCAGATTCATACTGGCGGCATACCCATTACCATGCACTTTGAAATGATATCTTAATAGTAATCATTTATTTTGAGAAAAACGAATAAAATGCATCAGTAAATTAGTGGCTCAATTATCATATTTATAAAATTCTGCTTTGCTTTAAAATACTCATTGCACTGTTTGAGCGTGTCTTCAGAAAAAGTCTTGATTTACCAAAAGAAAAAAAACAAAAAAGACGAAAAAACTTTGCAAAATTCTGCTTTGCTTTAAAATACTCATTGCACTGTTTGAGCATGTCTTCAGAAAAAGTCTTGATTTACCAAAAGAAAAAAAACAAAAAAGACGAAAAAACTTTGTAGAAACACATCTCTTGTAGGTCATACTTAACATCTCACAGCTCATATCCAGTTAATAAGTGAGGTCTGTCAAATTCACCTCCAAAATCTCTCTCAAATCCATTCGCATCTCTCCATCTCTATTGCCACCAACCTATTTCAAGAAACCACCATTTTCATCTCTTGGATGATTGCAATAGCCTCCTTTAATATCCACTCATGGCTCCCTCTAATACATTTTCTAGAGAAAGCAGGGTAGTCTTTACAGCAAAACCAAATAAAACTAACCTTTTCATGTAACACTCCAGTCTCTAAGTCAAGTCAATGGCTTCTTACTGCTCTCAGGCTAAAGACCAAACTCCTTAAGAGGGCCCTGTAAATCGTAACCACTGAATCTGCCTCTGGGCTTATAGCTTCCATTCTCCTATGTGGGCTTTATCCTCTCTTCTGACTTAGGCTACTCCCCAGACATAGAATTTCCTTATGTCCTCTTCATCTATCCATCCACTTTAATAAGTGCAGATCCCCAGCTGTACACACTTAGCACTTTCCATCTGGCTACCTCATAGTACATACCACAACTGTCCTTCCTCCAGGAATATGAGCCACATGACAGCAGTGTATTGCCTGTTCTGTTTGCAGGCTTTATCCCCAGAAGAGTGGTTAAACATACAGTAGGAACCCAATATTGACTGAAAAAATGCAGAATGAAAAAAAAAAGCAATGGACAAGAACCTTTTTATAGTTCACTATAAAATCTATAAACATCAAGTTGCAGTAAAATTGCTTATTTTCCTGGATGTATTCATAGTCATTATTTTTTGTCTCTACCAACAGAGCAATCCTGTCCAAGTGGCCTGGTTTTCAAGTACAGTGTAAAAGCCTGCAATAGTTCTTGCCGATCATTGTCAGAGGGAGATAGGAGCTGTGATGTAGAAGATGTTCCAGTTGATGGATGTGCCTGCCCTGATGGAATGTTCCAGACTAATGAAGGAAAATGTGTTCAGAAATCTGAGTGTGACTGCTACTTAAATGATGAGGTCATGCAGCCGGGCAAACTCATCCATCTTGATGACAATACATGGTATGGAGATTACATATGTGCTTGTTAAGATGCTGAAATCAGGGAGTGTGTCCTTTCAGAGAAATAGTCTTTTGCTAGTATGAAGTCTTCTTTAGACCTGCCATATTTTTGATTTTTCATTTTTTATTTAGGTTAGCTATTGCTCTTATTATTTTGGAAGATTCACTGCATCATAATGGTTATAAATGATTTATTCTATGCTGGTTTAGTTTCAAACACCTGTGGAAAAAATATTCTGGTAGCTCCTATATACAGACAATGCAAAACGATTTCATATTTAGACAACATTTTCTAGATGTCTCTTAGCTGTCATCATTCAACAAACACTTATTAAGTGCCTACTGTGTGCCAGGCCTTGTGACCATTGTCTTGGACTCATACAGCAAGCAGTTAAAAGGTGATTTGTATACTACGACATCTTAGTAGAAAGGGGCCAGTCGCCCTCTGAGGAGATTGAGGAAAACTTTCCAGAAGAGACTGGCATTTGAGTTGTCCTAAGGGATGAATCTTTTACTAGACAAAATTGAGATATGGAAGCTGATTATCTGTGGAATAAACAGAATGCATTAATACAGAAAATGCCTGAAAAAGTATTGTACAAGTGGGTTGTTGTTGCATAGGATTGGGCTAGCAACAGACCAGTGGCCAAGCCATGCTCAAGAATTTGGATTTAGTTCCTGAAGAGCTGAAGAATTTAACTACTTTGTAAGGGCCAAGTAGACTGCAATTTCTACAGTTTGGAGTAAAGTAATTTAAACATACCTAATTCCATAGACAGACATAGTAATTCTTAACAATGTAACCACAAAAATGAAGTAGCCATTCCAAAAATCTTTGGATGTGCCTTCTTTTGTTTCTTTAGTTTCATGAAGCTATCATTGAGCAATGAATGATTTTTCTTTGCCCTTTAAAAGGAAAGCATAGGTAACCTCTTTCCATCAAAGCCCACAAACATTTGGTTGGGGTTTGATAAAGATACTTTCTTTTCCTCTGTTGGTGTTGGGGAATAAATAGATTAACTTTTGAATGAAACTTAGGCTAGTATCTCCAAATTATGGTTCCCTTCATCACTGCCCTATTTCAGACTCCCATGAGCTCTTGCTGGCACTACTGGGGCAGCTACTTTGGCTGTTCATTGCCCTGTCTCTCTCTGTTGCTGTCTCATGTTTTCTGCACTGCTCCTGCAGTGCTGCTGTCTAACCTAAAGGACTGTTCTAATGGTGCCATTGTCCCGCTCAGAAATTTTAAGGACTTATAGTTGACTGAAGAATAGAAACAAAGTTGCAAGTCATTTAAGGCCATCCAATATCTAGCCCCAACCTACTTTTACCACTTCTTCTCACTGTGCCATCTGTCTTCTATCCCAACATGACTAGATGGAGTCATTGGAACATATCTTGTTCTTTCCTGCATCACAGTTAGGCATTTGATTAGCTGTATCTGTTGAAACTTACTTCTCCATTAAGATCCAGCCATCCTTTCCATAGTTTTCTCTCGGGTTCATAGAACCTTGTTTGTACATTGCTGTAATTCTTGCAAGTCTATATCTTATAGTTTTGTACATTTTGTTCATGTTCTGGGGACTGTGTCTCATTTATCTAACTAATTGTCCTTGGCATTTGATGTTTACATGTATAATTTTCTTTTATTTCCAGTGTCTGTCAGGATGGGATTCTTCTTTGCCAGACTCCTCTTAATTTAACCCTATGTAAGTGCTGACATTGTGGTGCAAGCTTAAGTATCTACTTTGGCTGAAATAAACAGATCAAGAGGCTCTTGATTAACAACTTCCTGTATCCTGCAGATAACTGTTCTGGAGGGGCTGAGTATGTGGACTGCAGTGATCCCAAGGCACAGAGTAGAGTTGACAGAACGTGCAGCACTCGGAACATACCTATTTTTGATGTAAGCAACATGGCCTTAGAGTTGAGTTTTTAAAAACTTTTAATTGTTTCAAGGCAGAAGGAAACTAAAACGTCAATGAAAAATAATTAGATTGTTATATTATTTTTGTGTGTTATTCTGACTTGTCACGTTAGCTCCAAATTTATACTTGGTAGATTTGTGTATTTAAATTGATGCTGATAATGTGACATGATTAGAACTGTGCCTAATCATTTTATATTTATTTCTGCAGGAGGACTTGTCTTGCAGACGTGGCTGCTACTGTCCAGTAGGAATGGTTCGAAATTCTGAGAGGAAATGTGTCTTTCCTGATGACTGCCCATGCTCTTTTGGTGGAAGAGAATATGACCAAGGAAGTGTCAC
The DNA here is from genome assembly GCF_000696425.1 of Galeopterus variegatus. Taxonomy (NCBI): domain Eukaryota; kingdom Metazoa; phylum Chordata; class Mammalia; order Dermoptera; family Cynocephalidae; genus Galeopterus; species Galeopterus variegatus. Next base: position 125,560 of record NW_007726408.1, on the reverse strand, counting down.
TTCAGTTGGCTGCAATGAATGGTGTGTAATAAAGGATTACTATTTTATTTCTTTTGGGTATTAGAAAACACAGAGTCTACTCTTACTTTCATAAGAAAGAAGTCATACTTTGGGATATTTGAAAAAAGTAATGGCCAAATGCCATTAGCAAAAGATGCTATTTTTAAAATATAGAAACTTTTTACAGCATTTTATATAATGAACAGCATACAATATAATGAAGACAACTGCAAAATTTAATAAATCAATGTGAAACTTTATTTTGTGCTTCTTTACAAAAACAATGAGAGTATGTGAATCCTGGCATATGGTATATATGGTAATATAATTACCATACTGTCTTATTTTTTTCCTTTAGTACTTGCATTAAAGGGTCTTGGAACTGTACACAAAATGAATGTCAAACCACCTGCCACATCTATGGGGATGGACATGTTAGAACTTTTGATGGGAAAAGTTACAGCTTTGATGGTCTCTGCCAGTACTCATTTCTTGAGGTAATTATGAGTGTGTTTTATCACAATTTTTCTATACTTGCTAATTATTATTCATTTGTAGATGAGTTCTGGAGAACTTAAAAAAATCCAAAACCTCCCCTTACATTTTTCTAGAAGTCAGTAAAATGTTACACAGTGTAATGCTTGTTACACTTCCCCCTGTGTAACAGAGATGTAAAAAAGAATTATATGATTACTCAAAGGAGTATGAATTCATTGAGAAGCCCGGAAGGACAGCACTTCAGTAATTTCCCCTTTAGGAGGATAAAGCTGAATGTGACAGCCCTGGTTCAAAGTTAGCTTCTCCCTTTTATTGTAAAGACAAGGAAGTTTCACAAGAAAATTTAGTTGATTTAATCATTACAAAGAACACAAGGATATAGGCAGAGTTATGGCTAAGTACAGTTTTAACAATGGAAACTAGTAACATTAGTGAAATAAACAAAATGATGTTCCATAATGCAATTTGTAAAAAGTTAAGTCGATCCACCAACAAAAGCTTGTTCTTAGCAAACACTTTTTTTTTTCCTACAGCAATTTCCTTGGTATGTTTACATAACAATCAAGTAACTTTCTCAACATATCAATCAGTAGGTTAACCTGTACCAGGGACATCTGCTCTTTGAGCCAGCAATTTTGCTGTGTTACAATTCTTTATCTACAACAGAGACTTTAGCCTGGGGAAAGAATCCTGCCTTTTGCAAGCTTGACATTTCTATGTGTAATTTTAAAAAGTTAGGCTATACCTGAAACTAAAGGGCTTTGTAAGCTAGGCCCTGTGAAATACATTTGCTTTATAAATGTTATTCCACAAATGCTGACTCTAGAAGCTAGGCCTATATTTCAATCCTGGCTCTACCATTTATCAGATGTGTGATTCTGAGCACATTCTTTTACCTATTGTTTTCATATATATAAAATGGGTATGGAAATAGCCCCTGCTTGAAACCAAACTAGAGCACACAGTGGAGCACATACTAAGCACTCAATATTTGTATTTATGCATTAGTTTAGATTGAATATCAAGTTTCATATAAGTCACTGAGAAAAGGAAGTCACTTCTATCTAGCTATTAACAGAGTCTTTGGAAATAAATCTGTGAATACATACATATATAACATAAATACTTATATATCTATGGTATAATTTTAAGCTTGCATAGAAGTAATGGGAAAAGGCCGAATTGAAGCAAGTTAACTAGATTGGACTCAGCCAAGGTTACCTACACATAAATGCAGTCAAACCATTGTCTTTTGGAAATTCCATAATGGCATATGGTAATTTATTGAGTTTAAGGCATCACTCTCTAAGAAATATTTGTCTGATACAGATATGGCTATTGAGTTCAATGTCTCTGATATTCATAAATTACTATTATAATTTCATTTTTAAAGGATTATTGTGGTAGTGAAAATGGCACATTCCGTATTTTAACTGAGAGTGTCCCGTGCTGTGAAGATGGGCTTACATGCTCAAGAAAAATCATAGTTGCTCTTCAGGTACAGTACTATTTCTCTTTGTTTTCTTTTTCTTTCACATTATAAGCAGCTGAGTAAAACTGTTATTGTGAGTCTGTCTTTTAATTTGCAGGATCAGAATGTTGTCTTGCAAGATGGTAAAGTAACAGCAGTCAAAACTACAGAAAGTACGGAGTGTGAACTCAATGCAAATGTATACTCCATACATACTGTTGGCCTGTACTTGATTCTGAAGTTTCTAAATGGAATCATCATAATTTGGGACAAAAATACGAGACTGTCTGTTATACTGGATCCACGTTGGAATGTATGTATATCACTAACAGATGATTAATAGGGAAGCAAAGTCATTTTTATTACTGAAAATTAAAGACATATTCATTGGGGGCAGGGGAGAATGGTAGGGCCTCTGTTACAGTAACAAAGCTCTCTACTTCTCTTCAACCTCCTTATGGAATATGAAATGTAATTGAAGATGATAAAATATGGTAAACAAGGAAATGCAATAAACTCGAGGCATTCTAACTTAACCATATTTGGTTACTTGAGATTATTACATGATACAATTTTTAGGTAGCTGTTATATTTTAAATTAAATACATTTCTTGGAGCAAATATGTTAAGAACCTAAGAGTATACTCATGTATAATTTGAAACTAGCAAATATAATTATTTTTTATTCTTAAGGCATTTATTCTACTTGACACTAGATCATTTGGTGATATGGGATAACTTAGATTAGATGAGAGCAGAATCTTACCTACAAATTCTGGTTTTCTTCCAATATTAGGAATTTGATAGAGATTCATGACACAATATACGTAACAGTGTTATCTTTTGTCTATCATCCGTCTGTCTGTCTGTCTCTCTCTCCATGTCTCTTGTATAATTCATTTTTAAATTTCCCCCTCCAATCAATACAGGGCAAAGTGTGTGGTCTTTGTGGAAATAATAATGGAGACCTCAAGGACGATTTCACAACAAGATACTCATCGGTAGCTGCTGGAGACCTGGAATTTGGAAATAGCTGGAAAACAAGTCAAGACTGTTCAGACACTGTAGCTCAAAGTTTCCCATGTGACTCAAACCCTTACTGTAAAGCCTGGGCTGTGCGGAAATGTGAGATTATCAGGGACAGCACCTTCAGAGACTGCCACAGCAAGGTAGCACTGCTCTGAAAGCAATCATTACACAGGGTTCTCCCCCAGAGACTCATGTGCTGTGCTCTGCCTAGGTTGACCCCAATGCTTACTACGATGCGTGTATTGAAGAAGCCTGCGCGTGTGACATGGAGGGGAAGTACGTTGGATTCTGCACTGCCGTGGCCATGTACGCAGAGGCATGTAGTGCAGTGGGAGCCTGTGTCTCATGGAGAAAACCAAATCTCTGTCGTAAGTGAAGTCCATGTGTTGCTGTTCTTTAAAAACGGAATTAGATAGAATTGGTTTGTTAGACAATCTTGCCCTCATGTTTTCCATAAAACATACGTTCTTGTACCTAGAATGGTTTTAAAACATGTTCATATGTGTTTTTATTATACGAAAAATACATAACTGTAAAAATACAGCACCTGCTACAGCACTTCAAGTTCAGTTTTAGTTTCAAGAATTCCTGTGTTCACAGGGGAAAATACTGAATACTGATGGAAAACATCTCGTATTCATACTTAAATGAACAATGAACTGTTTACTTATCTTGATATACTTATACATCATTAAACATTTATCTCATATATTACTTTTGGTTGAAATCCTTACACATTTTATTTCCTTGAAAACTTTTATTGAACTCTGTTGAAGATGAAGTATAAACTAAATCTCGGTATATATGGAATATGATAACATTAATAGCAGTCAACTCCTTTCCTTCTAAGCAACACATTATGAGAGAACATATGATAATTAAGAAGTATTGAAATAGAATTCTCATTTTATTGTGTTTCTTATGTATGGCATTATATTATACTGACATCTTTAGTTATCTTGTTTGGGGACTGTTATTTACATATTAAAAAGATTAATTTCTCCAGAGATTTAATTTAAGCTTGAGCATTAAAACCATGAATCTAGACTACAACCTAAAATATCTCCCAATGGAAAAATTAGTGTTTACCTTTCCAGCTCAAACTAACCTCAGTGTAAGATGTCAAAAGAAAGTGTTATTTTGAGTTTATATGCTCCCCCTTTTTTTGTGAACTATTTTGATTTATGTAGTGGCTTAGATAAAGACAAAGGCACTTGATAAGACATAACGAAATACTTAGGTCTGTTTATCATTAATATCATCCAAAATTCCTTTTTAAAGTGCTTTGGAAAATGAAAGATGGAAATTGTCATGTAATGAATGAAAGTAATTTGACATAATTCAATTATAGCTGTCTACTGTGATTATTACAATGCACCTGGGGAATGCAGCTGGCATTATGAACCGTGTGGTACAGTGACTGCAAAAACATGTAAAGATCGGGTCATTGGCCAGAAATTTTCTGCACTTTTAGAAGGTAAGGCATATTTTAAGAATATCCACGAAGTAGTGCAAGTGATATTTGTTTTTTAAAACTGGAAAATGTTGTTAGTTTCTCCCAATTGTCTTATGTTTTGTAATTTAATGAGTAGTTATTCATCTCCATTATGACATTAATATTTCTACACTAGAAACATTTTCTCTAGACATAAATTATCTGTTTAATAGGAGAGAATGTGTATGTGTGAGAGAAACTGAGGGAGAGAGCTATGATTCTATTGTCAATCTTTATACCTTTCATTAGATGATGTAGTTTGATGAGAATGCACTTTCAGAATGCAACATATAATTCAATCTTTCTTAAACAGAGGCCAATTAACTGTATCTCACACTTTAACAGTTTTATTCTCAGCATTATATATTTCAGAGAGAGAGAAAGAAGTGGCAAGAAAACAAGATGACACAAAAACTTTCCAAAAGTCACATCTGTTTTAAATCCTAGACTTTGGGATATTTTCGGCCCATTTTGTTATGACTTCTGTATCTTCACCTAGCCTTGCAAAAACAGATATTTGGAATTGGCGTTCACATTTCAAGATATGTATTTATCAATGCCTGTTTTATGTTAACATCATGCCGATCACTGAAGTAGCAAATCATTTAAGAATACTTTAGAAAACACTTCAGAAAAAAAATTAAATAGACCAGCACTTTTTTAAGGTCTTAGGTTAATATTCTACTGCAGGAAGATCTGAATCCTGTTTCCTTTTATGAGTGTGATGTCGCTTTGCTATTATCAACTTAGATCATGGAATCATTTAAGTTAACTTTACAAACATATTATGGTGTATGACGAGTTTCAGTAAAAAGAGATGAACTGCAGGTCGTTTTTACACACAGGTTGTTATGCGAAGTGTCCAGACAGTGCTCCCTATTTGGATGAGAACACCATGAAATGTGTCAATTTGTCCGAGTGCAGCTGCTTCTACAATGATATCATACCAGCAGGGGGAGTGATCGAAGACAATTGTGGAAGAACGTGGTACGTTCTCTATGAGCTTTCCAATAAGCGATTCTAATTTTTGCATTTTCATTCAGGAAGGAAACTGTGTGTGTGTGTGTGTGTGTGTGTGTGTGTGTGTGTACAAGGGTACTTCAAAAAGTTCATGGAAAGATACATATTATCTTTTAATTCTATTTTTCCACAAACTTTTTGAAGTACCTTCATAGAGATATAATTTTGATTATGTCATTCGTAAATGAGGGCAGCTTTAGGTTCAGTTTTATATGTTATGTTAGTTATTTTGTAATTTCAGAAAACCCACATATGAAGAAATGGTTTGTTAAATCTTATACTTAGTAATGCAGAAGACAAGACAGAAAATGTCACTGTGTAGTTTTAGGGGGGAAAGACAATTTTAATTCCATAAATGTAAGATCCTGTCTACAGGCTTGCAAACAGTTACATGGAAACACATCCCTGAGGTCATGCTAGTGCAGTATGGCCCTCAAATACCATCGTGTTTGAAACTGATCATGTAGAACTCACTTTAGAGCCTGACTGCAAACCATTGCTCTAGGTCCCAAGAACTCCTCCCTGAAATGATTAGGAACCAGTACATGAAAAAACAAGCAATTTGGGCCAGCCCGGTGGCGCACTGGAGAGTGCGCCGCTTGGGAGTGCGGCGGCGCTCTC